>NC_061107.1:100844979-100857479 GCF_015104395.2 Macrobrachium nipponense
CTAACTAACTGCCGACGTATGGTAAGCAATTTTTCGTAAGTTTGTTGCTTATAGTAAAATACTGAAAACAAGCCGACTATCAGTTGGTCTGTCAGCCATTTGCAATGATTGGATGTAAACAAAATCATAGCGGCACCTTGGTGACCTGCCACGATAACAGATAAATTTTGTTTATTTATGGTAAATTTCATTTATTTTCCTTTAAAGGTGAGTGTAAATTTACATATGATTTCATGGTTTATTCCGGTATACAGTCACAGTGTTGTATTTCATGCACAGGATCAAATATTTTTCTTTACAAAATAACTTTAGAATATCTTTCACTCAATGTACGATGAAACTTTTTTTTTTAATCCAAAAATGTCCTTATAAAATTTGGGTGCGTCTTATGCGAGGGTGAGTCTTATATGCCTGCAAATCGTTATATATAATTATAAAATAGTGTAAAGAGCAGGATGAACTCAAGGAAGTGGAAACGGAGCTATGGCAAAAGGCTAAAAAGATTGCTGCTTTGAAAAGTGCCCGAACAAAAGTTTATAAGGTATTTCGCATATGCATGCGAGTTTTCCGTTGTTCACTCTCGATAACCAAAGTGAGTCTCTGTTAACCAGAAATTCATATTCAAATGATACGAAAAGATACGAGGAAAACTAGATTTTTCTTGAACTTATTATTATTGGTATTCAGATTTGCGAGTTTTGCATTTGAGAGAGAGAGAGAGAGAGAGAGAGAGAGAGAGAAGAGAGAGAGAGAGAGAGGTAAAACAAGTACGCAACAGGCAATGTAATCGACAGTCGCCAACCTGTATTTCGGGCCGCGTAAATTAACCTCATCAAAATTGAATCAAAATGATTATTGTCTTAATGGCTATTCCTAATGTGCCGGTAACTGGATTTGGCAAACCATTTTGCTCAATTTTCCCACGCCTAAAAACAAATGTCTGTTTCCAAACCTGCCACATTTTTGAAACGTGATTATTTTTTATTCTATTTTTCCCACACAGCGTTATATACATTGCATTATCTGGCCAGCAAGGAGAGTCATGCAGTCATTGCATGTACAATTCTGAATTGCAATTACAAATGATAATACTTTTGATGTTATTTCGTTCAAAGTAAGACAATTATTTTATTTTAATATGTACATTTTCCTACTTTATAAAAAATTTTTATTGGCCATTGCAGCCCCACTGGTAGATACTGTTTATAAGAATTTTAAACAAATTGTTTCTTAATGTTATATTTTTCTCTTTTACAAGAGAGTAGGAAGCTGCTCGTCAACATTACTTAGTTTAGGGGGGAACAAAAATTCGTCTTATGATTTTCTGTGTGGCGTTAGGTTCAATTCCCCTAATATCGGTATTGGGCTTGGATAGACACGTACTCGGTTTAATTATCGAATACTTCTCAAGTGAAAGATTGCAATTTTTCAGAGGGAAATGTTTGTGGTTTTATTATGAAATTTCCGGATGTGCAGTCATTTTGATTATTATGTACCAATAAACCAATTTAGTTACTTGAAAGAATTGTGTCTTTGGTATTCATATTTTCGCTTGCTCCGGGCGTAGGCCTACAAACTACTTTTTTGTTGTTATTGTTGGGTTAAGAAAGGATTATGGAAGACCCTACAGAGGTCTGAAAAAGGTCTTTCGCGTTGAGATAAAGATACTGGAATTCTACGTTAGGTTAGTGCCTCGCTGGACGAGTGGTTTTCGCGCTCGGCTGCCAATCCGGTGGTCCGAAGTTCGATTCCCGGCTCGGCCAACGCGGAATCAGAGGAATTTATTTCTGGTGATAGAAATTCATTTCTCGATATAGTGTGGTTCGGATCCCACAATAAGCTGTAGGTCCCGTTGCTAGGTGACCAATTGGTTCCTAGCCACGTAAAAATATCTAATCCTTCGGGGCAGCCCTAGGAGAGCTGTTAATCAGCTCAGTGGTCTGGTGAAACTAGGATATACTTAACTTCTACGATAGGTTACTTATGATTTATTTATTAGAATGGAAATGTCAAATAAACAAATAATGTGCATATTAAACAGTACAGAAAAATTATTTCTAATGAAATATAAAGTATTTATATTAATTTTCGTTGGTGAAACAAGGATCTATTTGACTGTAGATTTTATCATACATTAATTTATGCTAAAAGTTGGGAATATAATGTTTACAACTTAGGAGTGAGGGGAAAATCTTTCCTGCGTCCTGAGTATGATGGAGGTCTGATCACGCCTTGTTCACTTTATATTTCCTAGTTACTTATTAAGACAAAAATTAGTATACGTTACACTAATATTTTTCAATCGCTGATGAGTTTATTGGTTAATGACCATTTAATGCTTCTAACGCTGTCAACCTAAAGCAGTATAACCCATGCAAGATTTATTTCCATCATGTAAAGTGCTTTAATAAGTAAATGATTATTATTTTATATATCATTTGGTTTGCGTTTTTATGGTTCAGGTTCTTACTGAAGTATATTCTGCTAAAGAACGCCTATGTGTGGCGATGTAGAATATACTCTTTATGACTATGAACATAAAGTAGAATTTCTTTTTATTAAAGACAGTTGCTGTCTCTAAACCTTAGAAGCCTTCGGCTCCGTGCACCCAAGTAATATTTGAGTTATACAACAGACGAAATCTAATGCCTCAGGAGTCTTTGGTGACATGAATAATTCATCAACTATGTGTCAAATCTGTAGTGGAGTTCCTCTCTCGTGTGGTTATGTAAGGTATTATTTAAGAATAGGCTTAGTAACATTCATAATAAAGTCAAAGATATTTTGATAGTGGATGATGTGGCTTTCATCAATGTATTTTTGTTTTTGTATTTATTGTGGAATTATTTTCATTGTTCGTGGATAATGAATCATTAATACATTTGGCACTGAAACAGAAAAGGTAGCATGCTGTTTAGAAAAAAAAAATCGGATTAAATATGGAATAATGTTTATTGTGAATGAACAGTGGAAACGATGCACAGGTCATTTATCTCCCAGGGTCTACGGCACCGGAAATTATACATATGATCAGCACGACTGCAAATTCCAACTATAGGATTGCTCTAAGCCTCTAAGGTAAACCGTACAGTCGCTACAAATGACTGATAAGGATATTACATCAAACGAATCCATTCATCAAGTGTAATACTAAAACCGAGTATATTTCTAATAATTTTTTCGAATGCACTGGAGACACGTGAATAAAGGATAGATGGCAAAAATGGCTAACAATGAAACGAGAGAAGCTAATAACAGGGCACAGGAATCGAAGTAAATAGAACTAACCAATAATACAAAAAAAAAATGTAATTAAAAACAAGGAAGGGAATAGGAGAGATATCTATCCCTTGGAAAACGGAGTCTCGATAGAAAGAGTAAAACCAGTATTTGTACATAAAACATCCTTTATTTAGTTATGACTGCCAGTTTCGGAGTAACGGTCTCCATCATTAGGTCTGACAACAAAAACAAAGAAAAAAAATTGAAAATCACTAAATTACAATCGACCATTAGAATACAGTAATGTTACACAAAAGGTTACATTGTATATTTAAAAAGAGGGTAATGTACAAGCTTAAAAAAGGGAAAGGAAGCAATATTAAAAAAAGTGAATGCCTGCATCATGGAGGCATACAAACATACACGCAAAAAAATTTAAAACAGCATCTTCGTGGACCTCTCGTTGTCACTGAGGGAAGGTTTCAACTTGAAAGTGTAGAGACTTTCTACTATGTCCAGCTCCATGGGGGCCACTCGATTAGAGAGAATGGAAAATTATTCTAAGCTTAGAGGGTGATCACTATTTTCTGCGTGATCCCGTATGGCACTGAATGGCGGTTTTGCTAAAAGCCTGTTTGTCCTAACCGATCTTCCTAAACGTTCAAACCATCGTACACGTGCTTAGCGCTTTCTTTTTCCCAGGTAAATTGCATTGCAGCAATTACACTCGTATTTAAAAACAACATGAAACTGTAGTTCTGAGGGTACGATGTGTTTGTACTTAAACAAACCACCAATAGTATACTTATGCTTGAACACTAACCTGACATTAACTTGGGGATAAAATTCTCTTAAAAGTTTTAGTAGTCTATTTTTAACAGAAATACTCTTTTACCATAGACAACCAAAGCAAAATACAATACTGCTTTATTGCCTTTTGAAATGGAAACTTTCGTAAATAATAACTTTTCTTAGCTTTTTGCCAACACATGTATCTATCAAAGCAATATTTAAACCGTTTTTGCGAAGCATTTCTTTTATAAACTGAAATTCTGAATGAAGACTAAAATAATTTGAACAAATCTTAAAGGCACGGGTTACGAGTGTAGAGACTGAATTGCGTTTATATACTATAGGGATGAATGATGAAGATTTAGTTGCAAGTCCTATAAATGATGGTTTCCGTAATATGACGTCAAAAAAATGTTATCTCTGTGTTTACTTACGAGCACGTCAAGGAAAGCTAAAGTATTATTGTTCTCTACTTCTGAAGTAAATTGAATATATTAGTGTTTTGAGTTAAAATAATCAAGAAACTGAGGTACATGTTCTTCAGATCTAAAAATAAAAAATGTATCATCTACATAAAAGAGTAGGTATATCTTGTCTGGTATAAAACTATATATATATATATAAGTATAATATCTATATATTATAACTATATATACTATATATATATATATAATATATTATATATATCATACGTATATAAAACCAGATTGTTCTTACTTCTACGTTTATCGTAGCTGAAGACTTGAGAAAAGCTTCTTATCTCACGTGCCTGTTGTAGATGTTCACTCCTTATTGTGCAGGTTTATCATCGAAGCTGAGCCTTCAGTGGAGAGACTTTCCGACCACATTTGAAATTACGAACCGTTGTTATTTTCCACGCTCGGATATTAGTTTTAATTTCATTTTACCCAGACAGTGGCGCAATATAATTAAGAAAGTTGAGTAGGACCCCTCATGAAATGCGTAAATGTGTTTGTACAGAAAATCAGGTACAGGATGAAGAGCATGTATATACTCTTGTATTGCCCTCTCAGTACTCACATTCGAGTGAAGTATCCTAACCTTCATTACTCCGACACTGTAAATTTGTTAAATAGAGGCAATATGGTAGATCTTTATAATCATGTATATGAGGTATTAAATTACTATAAGAATTAATTATAGTATATTTTGGGAATGGTATTGTGTTTTCGATTGAGTTCGGCTGTTTATTAATAGATTTATGTCCATATATTTTTTTGTGGACTTCAATATCTATTCAAAGTTAGTCTGTCTTGTGCAAGATTTATAATGTAAATAATAATAATGTATTCCTCTGGCTTTGTAAGTCTATTATAATATTTAGTCAATAAATTAATAAATCATATAGCCCTTTTGGCAATGGTAATCTTCCACCATTGTTCCTGTATCTTCCTTGCTAAGATTGAGCTCCGTCATTCTCAACAAAAAATTTTCAAGTAGGATCTATAGAGTATGGATAGCTGGGGATTTTGCTTTCTTGAAGGATAATTCCGTCACGACCATTCATCCTGCGATAGTTCAGTTTGAAAGGTCGGCGACTCCTTTCTGCGATAATGATTCGTTAGGATTTCGATCTCATGAGGCATCTCGTTTCCACTAAGGAAAATTTAAATTGTGGGTCTTTGCGCCTCATTTATATTAAGTGTTTAAGACAGTGCAAAGATGAAGAACTTGTTAAAATTCAATAACACTTAAATGCCTTATTTGCTGTGAAGTCATTTAAACGTCTATATCCGTTGAATATGAGAAAAGCGTCATGAAATATTTTGCACGTATAATAAGATACGATCTGAAACGTTCATTACTTATGTTTCTAAATATAAATTTCAGGCGTAAGCACTGACTCCTCATGGGAGGACGAAAAATTAATGCAATTTAACCAGATACTATTTACTCGTTAATATTTTCCCAACTGTTTACCTCATTATGCCTGCGACTTTACTCAGACGTTTCGCATATGCAAAAAAAAAAAAAGAAAAAAAAATCAAATGAAAAGCTATTACCTGTTACCTAATGCAAATATACTGGAATATTTACATTACCATCTTGGTGGGAGGAAAGCTTCATATAACCATTTATGATATTAAACTCACTTCCAATTTTCTTTTCCTTTCATTTTCGCTGACTCAAGCATTCTTTTTGTATTTGTATCCAAGATTTATTTCTTCCTATATTTATTCGTTCATTTATTCATCGATTGCTGCAAGAATTAACAGCGCATAGTTACGATTATATCATATTCATCTAAAAATATTTACATTACAATAATGATCATGCCTCTCATCACTGTAATGGAAAACTGTTCACATCAATCTTAAAGGTAATAATTCATTGCACAGCAAAAATTCAATTCCAAAATTCTACTTCATGAATAACGATATATCAGTGGTAGGTACTAATCTGGATTAAGGAAAGAAAACACCCTGGTATAGAAAAAATAAATTCAGATTTGGCAAAAACGAAATCTCGTCATTATTATACAATGTTTTCACGACAAACGGTTATTTAGAAATGCATGGAAACATGTAATATTGTTGAAAGTTTCAAAGCCCAATGGCACTAACGGACTTGATTTCTGTTGATAACTGCCGTGGCCCGAAATATTTTAAGCTCCGTATAAAGCTCCCTTCATGTTTGCCTTAAATTGCTCCCTTTAAGCGTTCTTTGAAGTAGCCTCTGTCCCCATATCTACTCATCGTACCCTTCATATTCAACTCTTCATGTTTCATCATTTCCTCACCGGCGCCAAACTTCCCTTTTCCTTTGCTTAGTCAGAGAGAGAGAGAGAGAAGAGAGAGAGAGAGAGAGAGAAAGGACAGATTTTCTGGCAAAAAAAAGAAAAAAAAAACGTAAAAAAAAAAGCTTTGAAGAAACATTAGCCTGGTACATCTTGAAATACTCCTCATAGAGTCGTCCTATTCAAGGAAAATACACTGGCCAGCAAAAGGCTATTTTTCTGAATATTGTCAGTTATGAAGAGAAATATTTGCTTAATACCTTACCTGAGGACCCAAAGTTAAATGTTCAGGCTAGTTATATGACAAAGGACATCTGAAGAATATTGGTAGGATAACGGTATTACACTCTCTCTCTCTCTCTCCTCTCTCTCTCTCTCTCTCTCTCTCTCTACACACACACACACACACACTGTCCTAGAGTCTACAATTACAAAGAGATCCGTTCGCGCTTTAAACGTTCAATTATCGTCAACGCAAATATACTAGTTTATTACCTTGTCTATCTTTGGTACATATTTTCTCTTTATTTTTAGTAAATACCCTTTCCTTCAGCTTGGTGAGTCTGTGTCTGTGTGCGCTTGGTATATGAAGGTTTTTTATGTTTATTTGTATAACACCTTTTAACGCTGCATTGCCATATTTGTGAATCTAACATTGTTAAAATTTATAATACTGAATTTCTGGAATTATTCCCCAGCTCTTGCTCCATGTACTTCTATTGTAGGAAAACTATTTGTTGTCCAAAATAATTCTTTTTTTAAACTTGAAACTGTAACAAGTGAATTTGTGAGAAAGGGTTCTTCCTGCCCCTTATTCCTTGAGGATGCGTATACATGCAATAGTTTATCAGTAATTTTACACATGATATCTTTAATTCTTCCTCGTGTTAAACTGCAATTAACCCACAATAACGATTTGTTTTGTACCTTGGGAATATCTTTTCTTTCAGTATAGCGATAATAATCGAGTACACCATGTAGCCAGCAAGTGGCATGCACACACACACACACACACGCATATAAATATGATATATATATATATATATATATATATATATATATATATATATATATATATATATATATATATATATATATATATATTATTATATATATATATATATAATCTGTGTGTGTGTTTGTAGAGGAGGGGGACTCTCATTCAAGGATTCATATATAATGCAGAGCCATACGTTTGACTTAGTCTTAGAAAATCCGCGGAATTGTTGATTCCAAATATACTCACATAGTATGCTACATTCCAGCTTAAAAAAAAAAAGAAAAAAAAACATGCGAAATAGAGCAAGGCAGACACTCGAGCCGGGCCTAACAGTGGTCTTATGAATCTAAGAAAAGTTGGGTTCAATTGTTGTGGGTTGTTGGAACAAAGCCAGAAATATAGTCATACTGGATGGACTTCCATCTTATGCTTCGTTGCCTCGTGGCGGAAGTACAGTAGGCCTCGAGGCATACGTTATTTTAGAGATCCCGGCCTTGCTCTTATGCGACGCTCATCTTTGGTAGTGCTTGTTTACGCGTTGCGATGCTAAGAAAATAATTTCAAAAAGCAGCTTTAATAATGAGTGACTGTTATGTTACTCTTAATTGAAGATGTTCATACTAATTATTTGTACGCTGAATAATCATATTGCTTTTGCTACAGGAATGTCAGAACATTTACCTATATTTGTAATAGAATCTTTTACATAATTCATTCACCCTTGATGTCATAAAAGTTGTTTAATAACATCAAGGATGTACATTTTCAATTCTAATATTTTTTAAAATATAATCCAACCCTGTTATTATCCGTCTTATCCTCTTTTATATTTCATGTTCTCATGAGAAAGAGAGAGAGAGAGAGAGAGAGAGAGAGAGAGGGGGGATTTTCCGGAATCATCCCCCAACCCTTGTTTCATGAACTTCTATTGCATGAAAACTTGTTTGCCTAGAGTGCCAGGGATCTTGATGCTCCCCAACTTGGTAAACTCCACAAAAATATTCCTTTGCATAACTTAACTTTATCTGGCATGGTGCAATTAGGGTTCAGTCGTTCATTCTTCTGGTTGCGTGTGTGTGCTCCATTATCACTCTTTCTATTTTGCATTATTTAGCTAAATAGTCAAAATTCCTTTTTAGTTGTCTTTAAAAGTAAACTATTAAGATGGCTATTTGTCAGTCCGTCCGCAATTTTTCTGTCCGTCCGCAATTTTCTGTCGTCCGCACTTTTTCTGTCCGTCCGCAATTTTGCTGTCCGCCACCAGACCTTAAAAACTACTGAGCTAGAGGGCTGAAAAATGATATGTTGATCATCCATCCTCCAATCATGAAACACTACATTTCAGCCATGTAGCCTCAGTAGTTTTTAATTTATTTTAAAATTAAAATTAACCATGATCGTACGTCTGGCACTGATATAGGTAACAACAAAATAGGCCATCACCGGATGGCGGCTAAAAGTTTCATGGGCCTCGGCTGAGAGTTTCATACAGTATTATACGCTATACAGAAAACTAGCTTGTTTTTTAAGTTGAGGAATGGGATATTTGAGGTTTTGATCTATAGTGAAACGTACTGGATATCTCCTTAGTCAAATGTGAGGAGATTGTTATAATATTTTCCTGAATAACGTAGTTGCTAGGCAACAAAAATTTACTCACGAATCCTTAAATCGAAACGAAGATATAATAAAATATCAAATTCAGACTATGTTTATATTTCATATCTTGATTTATTCTAGTATAGAACTTACCGTTTACACAGAGATTATTAATATGTTGTATATCAAAATTCCTTATCTTGCAATCTTAGTTTGTTTCTACATGGGAAATGGATATTGTTTATTTATCAATGTTTCCTTCATCTTCTTCGTCTTCTTCTTCTTATTATTATTTTTTTTTCTCTCTATCACAGTACTCCAATTCGACTGGGTGGTATTTATAGTGTGGGGTTCCGGGTTGCATCCTGCCTCCTTAGGAGTCCATCACTTTTCTTACTATGTGCGCCGTTTCTAGGATCACACTCTTCTGCATTATTCCTGGAGCTACTTCAGCGTCTAGCTTTTCTAGATTCCTTTTCAGGGATCTTGGGATCGTGCCTAGTGCTCCTATGATTATGGGTACGATTTCCACTGGCATATCCCATATCCTTCTTATTTCTATTTTCAGATCTTGATACTTATCCATTTTTTCCCTCTCTTTCTCTTCAACTCTGGTGTCCCATGGTATTGCGACATAAATGAGTGATACTTTCTTCTTGACTTTGTCAATCAACGTCACGTCTGGTCTATTTGCACGTATCACCCTATCTCTTCTGATACCATAGTCCCAGAGGATCTTTGCGTGATCGTTTTCTTTCACTCCCTCAGGTTGGTGCTCGTACCACTTATTACTGCAAGGAGCTGATGTTTCTTGCACAGGCTCCAGTGGAGGGCTTTTGCCACTGAATCATGCCTCTTTTTGTACTGGTTCTGTGCAAGTGCCGGACATTCGCTAGCTATGTGGTTTATGGTTTCATTTTTCGTATTGCACTTCCCGCATATGGGAGAGATGTTATTTCCGTCTATCGTTCTTTGAACATATCTGGTTCTTAAGGCCTGATCTTTTGCCGCTGTTATCATTTCTTCAGTTTCCTTCTTTAGCTCTCCCCTCTGTAGCCATTGCCATGTGTCATCGCTGGCTAGTTCTTTAGTCTGTCTCATGTATTGTATGTGCATTGGTTTGTTGTGCCAGTCCTCTGTTCTGTCTGTCATTCTCCTGTCTCTGTATATTTCTGGGTCTTCGTCTACTTTTATTAGTCCTTCTTCCCATGCACACTTTAGCCACTCGTCTTCACTGGTTTTCAGATATTGCCCCAGTACTCTGTTCTCGATGTTGACGCAGTCCTCTAAACTTAGTAGTCCTCTCCCTCCTTCCTTTCGTGTTATGTATAGTCTGTCCGTATTTGCTCTTGGGTGTAGTGCTTTGTATATTGTCATAGATGTTTCAAACATATGATTATTATTATTATTATTATTATTATTATTATTATTATTATTATTATTACTATTATTATTATTATTATCATTATTATTATTATTATTATGATCATCATCATTATTATTATTATTCTGGAGCATATGACCGATTCTCGAAATTTTTACAATTACTCAACTGTGGAATGTTTTCTAAAATTGAAGACTCATGCGGCTTTAAGTTTTTGTTTTTCTTCTTTCTTCTTCTTCTTAACTTCTTTTACTTTTTCTTTTTCTTCTTTCTTCTTTCTTCGTTCTTTTCTTCTTTCTTATTCATTATTATTATTATTATTCATTTATTATTATTATTATTATTATTATTATTATTATAGCAACTATAGGCTACGTCAATCGCGCGAATTTCCAAACGGTGCAATTCATTATCTGATATCCAACGAACACTCAGTATATGAGCTCTCAACACGACAATAAGGGTAACCTCTGCCTCTAGAACCGCATCAATTACTGTCTGATCTCCAAGGCTTCATTCCGGGTTTAGATTTCAGTTGTACCTTGATTAAAGACGGAAAGAATGAGAGGAGGGTATGGCGGAGACGCCAGATTAATGAAATGGGGATTATCAGTATTGGATTATTTTTTTTTCACTGTTTTCAATTATTCGCCTCATGCGTTACCCGAATGACTGCCAAAGTATCTTTGTGATTATGATATTTATATTAGAGCGTTTAAACTATAGTAGATTCACATCAACCGTGCATTTGATGTCTAGGCCAGTCCCTTACTCTGCTCCTGATTGGCTGCTGATAAGCCAATCGCAGGGTTGGAAACTCACCGTCTCTCGAGAGAGTCCACATGGGCAGGACGTATGTTCCACCTCTCCTGAAAGACGGATCCCTCAGGAGAGGTGGAACATAGATCCTACCCATGTGAACTCTCGAGAGAGACTGAGAGTTTCCAGCCCTGTGATTGGCTTATCAACAGCCAATCAGGAGCGACGTAAGGGTCTGGCCTAGACATCAAATGCGCGGTTAATGTGAATCAGCTATAGCTAAAATGTATATAATTGGTCCATAATATACTTCAGATATTTCAGTTCCTGTCAATTATAATTTTCTTTTATTTTTTAATGATGTCAAACCGTAGCAGAGACATGATCTTCCTCCCAATCTGCTGCTGTTGAATTCCCACTCTCGTTGAATTTATTCGTCTATTCATTTGGGAATTCATAATTCGTCCAGCGAGACCGGAGAGGGAAACGCGACATTCTGGTGGAGCTATTCATAGAATCTATTGACGTTTTTGCATGACTGATCCGTGTTTGTTTAGTTATTCCGCCCTGCATTAATTAATGCGAGGCTGGTAATTCTCCGATAGCTAATCACTCTGGGAGATCTGATAAAATGAGTGAATTGTCAACACACATTTGCATCGGTAATAAGTGTGATGAAGACGGAAAGGACAAACTCCGCTGGGGAAATCCCTTTTAGGGCTGTGGGATCCTATTTACTCAGCCTAATCGCTACATTAATAGGATTCAATTGCATATAATCCCATGTTTGCTCAGATTATGTTACCGCTCTTGTCGTCAGCTAATTAAACTCGGGATGAGATCGGGAATTAATGGTACGATCGACTCCCTCCACCTACCTCCTCCAGTCTCTTACCAACAACCTCCCACACTCCCCACGCCCACCGTACAAGCCCCAACCCCCACCCCACCCTCACCCCCACCCCCTACTCACAACTCATAGTAAC
>NC_061107.1:100862479-100884979 GCF_015104395.2 Macrobrachium nipponense
TTTGGTAATGGGGAAAGTTCAATTATTATTATTATTATTATTATTATTATTATTATTATTATTATTATTATTATTATTATTATTATTATTATTATTATTATTATTATTATTTGTTTTTTTTTTCTTATCCCAAGAGAAATGTGCGTAATCGGGGTTAAGCTTTACATTTCTATTATAGACAGGAAGTATAATTTATTGGGATATATGGGTCAGATAGAAGGGGCCTTATATTTCATGGAGGTTAATTATATAAACAGTACAAGGATTTTACTGTTAGACATTATGGGGGTTTTTTGATAGTATATTTTTCAGATATAAGATTACTTGTGAGGATTCAGTGGGTAAAATCCATATTTTTTTTAGTGAGGAATTTTTGATAATTGAATATGAGATTGGGTATATTAGTTAATGACAGATTTGTGTGGTAAATCAAGACTTTAGTTATTCTATGATCATGTAGACTTTTTAAATACGGACACACGATGACTTTAGAGAATTCCCAACTTCACGTGATGGTAACGACGGAAACAGCTTGGTTCTACAGATGTCGAATCTGCAAACCGAATGGCAATGCTATGGATCGCCTTTGCGATGGACGAGATGTCGTCGGTGGATCTTCTCAGGATATGTTCTGGGACAAATCAGCAGTCTACAATCTTCTACGAGGCGGGATATTTCCTTGACAACGAGGTGGTGGTTACGATTCCTTCATCGGAAGACGTCGAATCTACAGTTCGGCGATAAGGGGTGTTGGATACACTTAAAGGGGTCGCAGACTTTAAATAATGCCACATGCTGAATTGTTTCGAGATGGTTAACGTGCTGAGCCTGGGTCTACAACTATTCGAAAAAGATGTTTGAAATACTTACATGGACTCTTGAGGTGGTTCAAGTTCCGCCTATCTTAGAGACAGATGAATTTCTTCTTCGGCGAACTACACAATTCCAGTGATTGCGGTTATGGTATCCATATAGAGCGGCAGCCCGGACCGTTGAGATACAACGAACGAGATACCGACTGTAACCCCTACTGGTATTTAGGAATAGACTTGTAAACTGTGAAACTGACCGTCTGCCGAAAATATATGGGTGGCTTACTTAACACGCACCACTAATTGCTCGTTAGATTTTGGGTCTAGATCCAATGTATGAGATACCAGATGAAACTAATATATAATATATCTGCAGACTCTACTGATTATAGAATGACCAGTGACAGACATTTTGGAGGGTGGGTTCCCCCTGACAGACGCACTGAAAAGGGGGCGTTAATTGGATCTAGATCCAACTTAGGAGATACCGAGTAAAATTTACACTACAATAGCACTGCACATCCTAGAATACTGTGGTGGTAATGACAGAACGTTTTAGTGGTGGTTACCCTGACAGACGCCCCACAACGAGTGGGGAGGGGGAGGCAGGATCTGCATCCAACATTGGAGATACCAGGTAAAACAAATTTGTACTACAATTGCACTGCACATCCTAGAATGCTGTGATGGTAATGCCAGACATTTTAGTGGGTAGTTACCCCTTCCCCCTGACAGACACCCCACAACGCGTGGGGTGAGGGGAGGGGGAGACAGGATTTGCATCTAACATGGAGATACCAAGTAAAAGCTGTACTACAATAGTTCAGCACATCCTAGAGTACTGTGGTGGTAATACCAAGACATTTTAGTAGGTAGTTACCCCTGAGAGACACCCCTCAAAGAGTCGGGGAGGAAGGGGGAGGGGAGGGGTTTGGGGTGGGGGAGACAGGATCTCCATCCAACATCATAGTACCAAGTAAAATTTGTACTACAATAGCACTGCACTTCCTAGAGTCACTGCAGTGGTAATGACAGATATTTTTAGTGGGTAGTTATCTCCTGACAGTACACCCCACAACGAGTGGGGGGGGTTTGGGGGGAGGGGGAGGGGGAGCCAGAAAACTGCATCCAACATTGGAGATACCAAGTAAAATTTGTACTACAATAGCACTGCACATCTCAGAGTACTGCGGTGGTAATGACAGATATTTTAGTGGGTGGTTTCCCCCTGACAGCCACCCCACAACGACTTGGGAGGGGGAGGGGGAGGGGGAGGGGGAGCCAGGATCTGCATCCAATATTGGAGATACAACCAAGTATAATTTTGTACTACAATAGCACTGCATCAATCATAGAGTACTGTGGTGGTAATGACAGACATTTTGAGGGTGGTTACCCTCTGGCAGACACCCCACAACGAGTAGGGAGGGGGAGAGGGAGGGGGAGACAGGATCTGCATCCAACATTGGAGATATAAAGTAAAATTTGTACCACAATAGCACTCCATATCCTAGAATGCTGTGATGGTAATGCCAGACATTTTGGTGGGTGGTTACCCTTTCACAGACATAACCTACGATTGGAAGGGAGAGGTGGGACACCTTGAAATATTTCAAAATCTATCATAGCAATATTAATATTAGAAATATGGTAAGTATCCGAAAGATCGTGAGCCTGATAAAATGTTAAAAAGGCAAAAAATTCAAGAAAATATTTGTGATGTTTCAGGATAAGACATTACTCCCTAGTTTTTTTTAAAAAAAAAATTTTAAAATTCCTATTGAAGTATGGAATATTTCACCTCATTAATTCCATCACATCTATAAAAATACTATGTGTGAGACTTCTTATGCTTAGTCTTCTTTCTATAGTTTCACACACACACACACATATTTATATATATATATATATATATATATATAGTATATACAATATGTATATTATATATTATATATATATATATTATATATATATATAATATAATATTCATTAATATATTAATATTAAGCACTATCCTTTGGTTTGGAGTTATTACTTCACACAAAGTATTTTATCTGAATGGGAGGGGGTCACAATTGGCAACAGCTACAAGTATGTGTGCTGAGCCATTTTTGAATAATTAAACCAGTCTATGGGGCCAATAATTAAACGAGTCATATGGGTGTCACTCTCAGTTCCTCTAAAAAAAGAAATGTAGGATAAGTATTCTCGCTTTAATAGCGTCTTTGGTCATTTTCTTTTCTTGCCTATAGTTAGGACACTGCAGCCATGTCGAGGTTCGTAGCCAAACGTGTCTTACCATCAATGAATTGTTCTTTAGTTGTTGTTGGTTCGTGTGGATGAAATGAAATTTTTATCGGATATGGGAATTCGATTGATATTAAATTAAGACAAAAGTCCCATCATAAAGGGCCGTTTTAACACCCGCACATTCACAAAGAGATTATGTATCACAACACAAATAATTACTGGAAAGGGAAATGTGAATGAATTGTTCAGGATAAGCTAACTATAAAGATTAAAACATTTTCCCCCATTTTATTCCCCCTCCCGAAGTTGACGATCATACAACTTGGAGCTCCTGACTCCCAAATTAAGTTGGCCTATAATATCATGTCAGTTATCTAATAGTCCACTTATTTTCGGCTGCCTCATTCAAATTGATCTGTACACTATCACCAAGTATCAGGTACCATATATATTCAGGGAAGAAAATCTAAACTTAAATAAAAATGATACACAGTTTGATGTTTAAAGCCAGCCGAGTGCGTTTGTCTCTTAACTTCCCGCCGGCACGCACCACAGGGAGCCTATGTAATGTGTATCAATACATTCTATTGATGCTGGCTTTGACTACCATTATTCGGCTAATTTTCTCCCGAATAATATTTTTTTCTTTATTTGTTCATTATATCCAGTAGACAGGCACTAACATCATATTATATCCTCACGTCTGTTCAATGCATTTACCATTGTTAATATGATTTATACTGCGTCTCCAACAGTCATAAAAATTTGACAACCGAATGTGCAAATATGCAGCTGTGTGCAAGGCATAGGGCGTCAATCACTGGAGTAGCGATCTCCCTGCCGAGAGTGACTCGGAAGGCCATATTGAAAGGTCTCGGTCCAGCTCTTAGTACTATATTTTATTACTATTACTTTTTTTAATCTTTATTATTATTATTATTATTATTATATAATATTATTATTATTATTATCATTATTATTATTATTATTATTATTATTATTATTATTATTATTATTATTATTATTATTATTATTATTATTATTATTATTATTATTATTATTATTATTATTATTATTATTATTATTCGACCCAATTTCACAGAGAAAAATTACCTTACGAAAACACACCTAAGCACTCCAACCATTGTTGTCGGGCCTAAGCATCTGCTCTTGGATCTAAGCAGTGTCAATCATAATTGGTTCCTGTGTAAATACAGGACTTTCTTTGGATATGGAAGCGAACACATAACTAAACAGTAATGTACAATCACTAACCACCAACACTCACAATGCACTTACTCAGTAAGCACTCACACTTGCATACATTCACTATACACACACACACACACTTAACATACACTCACACACACTCTCAATAACACAAAACACTCTGAATACCCAACACTCACTAGGAACTCACTATGCACTAAATGCTCACTAAACACTTGAAATACTAAATTTACTAAATATTCATTATACCCCAAACACTCAGTAAACATTCACTAAACACTCACTTAATCCTAAACATTAATTAAACACTAAACATTCACTAAACCCCAAGCACTCATAAAATACTAGCTTTCCAAACCCTAAATACTTATTAAATACTAAACAGTGAATGAACATCCACTCATTAAAAAGTTAATAAACACTAACATACTAAACATTTGCTAATCACTAACATTCTCAAGGCATTCACTAAACGCTCACTTAAAATTCGCAAAACTTTCACTAAAACCTAAACACTCACTGAATACTTACACACTAAATATTCACTAAACACTACCATTCACAAGACATTCACTAAACGTTCACTTAATATTCACAAAACATTTACTAAAACCCTTAAGACAAAACATTCACTGAATACTTACACAATAAACATTCATAACATTCACTAAACCCTAAAGACTCGGTAAACATTCACTGAATACTGACACATTAAACAGTCACTAAACCCTAAACATTCATCAAAAACTTACTCATAAACATTCACTAAACGCATACTCACTAAACCCTAACAATTCGCTAAACACCGACTCATTAAACATTAACGATAGAAAAAATTGACAATCGCACTAATTTTTCATTTCTCTTGTTTTCTTTACATTAATGCAAGGTAATTTTTGTGTTTTGGTCTAGTTTGCTTGTATTTATTCATAATCTTCTTGAGAGAATGGAAATGTTCGAAATAACTTGGTGTGTAGAGATATTGTTTAAAAAACAGAGATCCTCTGTGTCCTTCCTCAGCCAGGTGTATTATGTTTGACGAATTTTACACCAGCCGAAAAAAAATCGACTATAGTAACAACAATATTCATTCATAAAACTGATGATACAAAAATGTATCCATGATTTCATTAGCATGAAAGTCAGTTGAAACCAAAAGAAGGTAGTCCTGCTTCGATAAAACAAACCGAGTAGGCTGTAGCACAATTATTATGATCTGTACCCTGACTATACCGTATATATTACATATGTATTAGTATCTATTTAATGGGTGCGTAACTCTATTTAACAAATGGTATGTACATAGACATTTTACAGCAATAACTCTAATAATGATAAGAACTTATATGCTACTTTATAGTGTCAGTCTTCCAACCACCGCTACATTAATTTTCATATCGTAAACAAAGCTAAAGCGAGTAGGGGAGACTGGGGCTAGTTGGCACACTTTTTACAATTTTGATTATTGCGAATATAAAACAAACTTTTTGCCAAATTCTTACCACCATTGAAAAAAAATAACATTCTTCTTAATCATAGAGCAAAATAATTGTTGTTTGCTTTCAAGATAAGATAACAATAAGCTTTAGAAAAAAAATAACTTTGCGTGCCACTTGACCCACGGGGTAAGTTGGCACACATTATGGGGTAAGTTGGCACATTGATAATTAAAAGAAAACTACTACATTGCATTTAAATCAACTAGCAAAAATACCCTCTGAATTTCCAAAATACAAAATATAAGGTATTAGTATTACTTCAGATCATCATCTAGTTGTAATTGTGGCAGGTGTGAAATAAATCCTCGTCATAGTCTTCATGCCCTGCACTGGACCCACACTTCTCCTGGCTTACCAAACCAAACACAGGCTCTCTTCAGCTGAGCTTTCTTCTGGATCAACAAGAGCAGTTCTTAAACTCTGTATCACGCTGATGACTGATCTGAAGCCCATGTGTCTTTTCGGACATCTCTGTTACATAACCACCCGTAAAATCCAAATCTTGAAATAGTCTGTAATTCAAAGTTGAAATTCCATCAATCCTAAACCAATTGAAAACATCAGAATAAGTGACAGCTAGAGGTAAAGCCGAGGAAACTTTACCAGGAATGTCACAGATGGGCATACTTGATCCTGGATTACCAGTCATCCACGAATCACATGCCCTGTTAACACATTTCTTCAGATGTCTATAAACACTAAAATCCAGGGGCTGCAACTTGTGAGAACAATGGTGGTAGGAAATGATAGGGACACTAATCTCATTATCCTCCCAAAAATCCAGAAACAAAACGGAAATTAAATTATTAAACAATTAAATAGGCTTAACTATTTGTTATCAAATAACGTGTGCCAACTTGCCCCATTTATTTTGAGCCAACTTGCCCATCCCTACCATTTGGAACAAAAACGATTACCAGTCCACACCAAGAAGCCTTGAATTAATAATTTTAATGCTATAGAATCTTTAAACCAAAAGGAAAACTATGCTATCATTGAAAACTAATCTTTATGAATGTATAGATGTTATAGCAAATAACAGAAAGATTAAAATATTTACTTACTACCATCAAAATAAAAAATTGTATCATAAATTCGAGCTCCTACGTTCTATCTCTACAGAATTTTGCTGGTAATTGAACAACCACGTGGCAATTACACAGTATATGTATTAGAGTCATCCTATTGGTAAACTTTAAAGTCATGATGAGTATGTCAACTTACCCCTGTAGCCAACTAGCCCCGGGCTCCCCTACTATAATTGAAGTCAGTTGCTTGCTTGACAAAATAATAATATGACTGAATTATTATGGGCCTACTGATGACTGTTATTTATATGAAACAAATAAATTATTTTTGTGTTAGATCAGCCATCGTCAACCGGGGTTCCTAGGAACCTTAGGGTTCCGTGAACGATCGCCGGGTGTTCCGTAGAATTCATGTTTTATTTAATTATTTGTTATTTATAATTATATATTTTTCGTTAAACATGGCGTGAGAAATCGTAGTCCTATAATTTACTTTATCGTAACATATCGTGCGAGATTTTTTCCTTCTGTTTTACTAAAGGTAATTAATAAAAATGCTTACATATATATATATATATATATATATTATATATATATATATATATATATATATATATATATATGTGTGTGTGTGTGTGTGTGTGTGTGTGTGTGTGTATGTGTGTGTGTGTGTATTGGGGTTCCTTGGGATGAGGAAAATGGTCTCAGGGGTTCCTCAAAGTGTCAAAGGTTGGGAAACACTGTTAGATAAATACAAAGGATATAGAAAGGATAAAAATATTTATTAAATATATCACGATAATGTATAATACGGGTCAATAGTAGCCCACTATACTAATCTAGACATTCCTTATCAGGGCTTGCCCTTCCCCCTGCCCACATGTTAGAGTGTGTCTGTCAGGGGGAAACCACCCACTAAAATGGCTGTCATTACCATCACAGCATTCTAGGATATGAAGTGCTATTGTAGTACAAATTTTTATTTGGTATCTCCAATGTTGGATGCAGTTCCTGTCTTCCCCTCCCCCTCCCCACTCATTGTGGGGTGTCTGTCAGGGGGTAACCACCTGCTAATATGTCTGGTATTACCATCACAGCATTCTAAGACGTGCAAGTGTTATTGTAGTACAAATTTTACTTGGTGTCTCAGATTTTGGATGGAGATCCTGTCTCCCCCACCCATTCCCCCTACCCCCCCACTCGTTGTGGGGTGTCTCTCAGGGGGTAACTACCCACTAAAATGTCTGGTATTACCACCACAGTACTCTAGGATGTGCAGAACTATTGTAGTACACAGATTTTTACTTGGTAATCTCCATGTTAGATGTAGATTCTGTCTCCCGCCCCCCCTCCTCACTCGTTGTGGGGTGTCTGTCAGGGGGTAACTACACACTAAAATGTCTGGCATTACCATCACAGCATTCTAGGATGTGCAGTGCAATTGTAGTACAAATTTTACTTGGTATCTCCAAATGTAGGATGTAGATCCTGCCTCCCCCTCCCCACTCGTTGTGGGGCGTCTGTCAGGGGGTAACCACCCACTAAAACGTCTGTCATTACCACCACAGTATTCTAGGATGTGCAGTGCTATTGTAGTGTAAATTTTACTCGGTATCTCCTAAGTTGGATCTAGATCCAATTAACGCCCCCTTTTCAGTGCGTCTGTCAGGGGGAACCCACCCTCCAAAATGTCTGTCACTGGTCATTCTATAATCAGTAGAGTCTGCAGATATATTATATATTTGTTTCATCTGGTATCTCATATATTGGATCTAGACCCAAAATCTAACGAGCAATTAGTGGTGCTTGTTAAGTAAGCCACCCATATATTTTCTGCAGTCGGTCAGTTTCACTGTTTACAAGTCTACTCCTAAATACCAGTAGGGGTTACAGTCGGTATCTCGTTCGTTGTATCTCAATGGTCCGGGCTGCCGGTCTAATAGTGATAGTCAAAATATGTGTTATAGGGGCTGATGTGGAGTGCGACGGGAGTGCACAAAAGACATAGGTGGCTAAGTCATCTTAAAAGAAAGTGTGGTGGTGAATTGTTAATCTCAGCCTTTTCCGCTTAGAGACAGGAGGGCTTAGTGACAAGCGCTTGATTCCTTGAAGAATGCTGAAATGAAAAAAAACAGTCAGAATTGGTCACCATGCGATATGAGGCTGACGACCTTTCAGAGATCACATAATTGGGTCTGGTGCGCTCGGTTGCTATGGCATTCAGAAAAAGCGTGTTCGTGTCTGTGTGTGTTTGTAGCATGTGGTGTATGGGGCTTAATAACACGAGACACAAAAGAAGGGGCACTCTTTGATTTCCTGTGTCGTGGTATAGAACACACATTTGGAGAGGGTTCAAGGACACACCCATTGCAAGGTAGAGTAACATAAGACTTTGGAAAAGTTACCCTTTGAAAAGAGAAAGAGAAGTGTAGTGTGTAAAAGTTCGTCTTAATTATCTTTCACATGTTGGAGTGATATAATAAATGTCTCTTTATTTCAGATAGGTTCATGGCATTATATAAGAGAATGGGTTTCTTAAAGACTTTGACCATTTAAATGGTGTAATTAATCAGACAGTGATATTTAGGGGAAGTGTTTACATAAACTAGGTAAGGTGAGGAGAATGACAGTTTACGGTTTTTCTTTTGTTTTTGAGGGTCAGACTTTATTCTTTTTTACTCCATTTGATATTCATTTTGTTCCATTTAATGTTTAGCTAATTTGGGAAATAAAGAGTATATTTTTGTATCTACGAGGATTCATTAGCCCAGTTTGCATTTTTATCTCATGCAGAAGGATAATCAGCAGAGAGAGGTAAGAGAGTTGCCTGTTTGTTTAATTTGTTTAAACGAGGGACATTTAGTTCTAAAAGCTCGGCAAGATATATATATATATATATATATATATATATATATATATATATATATATATATATATATATATATATGTTTAAATCTTCCCTGTTCCTTGATTGAGTTCTTGTGTGAAGAGATTTGAGTTTCTGCGGTGTGGTTCACTCTCATTTCTCACTTCATCTTAATTTCCACTGTTCGTCTACATTATACTCACATATGATTTATTAATATTCAGCCATTTAAAGTAGACTTGACTACATTTCTGTCATACTGCGTAATAATGATTTATTTGTTCGCAATCATCACCGTTCTTTATTGCTCCAATGTTTGGATAGAAATAATAACCTAGAAGAAATCATGCTTTACTAGGTTTAATAAAAAGCAATCCGGAAAAACCTGAGGAGTCATCATTGAAAATGCTTACAAATAAGCCTTCATATTATAATATAAAAACAAATGTAAACCTTGCGAACAGAAAATAGAGCCTTCAGATATGAAAAAATAGTCCCAGATAAATTCAGATAACGGTAAATATTTAAAGTTTGCCCGTAAGCAAACTGTAACGACTCATGCAGGTGCAGCTCCATGCCATTTAAATATGAATGGATGTAAAAATGAATGTAAAAATGATATGAAGCGAACGCATATGCCAGAGAAAGGATAACTTAGAACTATCTACGTTCATGGCATGAAACACATTTTATCAGGCAATTAGTTCGTAAAAGATATATACAGTCATAAAGCAACATATTTTTACTTACATTTATGCTCACGTTGAGGGTAATCTCCACTAAGAAGGGGAAATTGTTCATCATATTCTACGCACCATGTCAATATTCAGAGGAGATTTATTTGAATTTGTTTGTTTTTTCTTTTTAGATACATGAAAATTGTTTTTTCTCTTTTCAGAATTTTCATCGCTACCTATCTAGCATTTAAAATAAGAGATTTTTTATTTTATGTCGCTAGATTTAATTTTTCGATTCATTTAAATTTTGATGAGCTTATTTCTGTTGCGATTTCATCTTCGTATTTGAACATCAGATACGCACACACACTCACTCATCATATATATATATATATATATATATATATATATATATATATATTATATATATATATATATATATGTGTGTGTGTGTGTGTTGTGTGTGGTGTGTGTGTGTGTGTGTGTGTGTGTGTAAATCAATTAGAGATTACACGCATTAATCAAACTGCGGGATAAAAGGAATAAAAGGGAAGGCAATTTGCATATCGGCCTGAATATAAATACGTGATTCCTTCAATATTCCCTGCGGCGGTAGGAAGCCAACCGAACTTTCAAACAGCAGTGCGGCCGCGCGGGCCTGTGTGTGTGTGTGTGTGTGTGTGTGCGTGTGCATGTGCGTGCGTGCAAGAGTTTGTGTTTGTCGTATCTGACGGCATCAGCAGAGCAAGTTTTCCGACCATCTTGTTTTTAGATCTGGGAGAACTATCCCACTTCTGCTTCAAGAAGTCGGCAGAACTCGGTGCAAGGTTCAGGAAGACTTTTAGGTGATTTTGCAAGTTGGGTTGGGAACTTTGGGTCTTTATCAAGTGATGCGTATTTCGGTTGATGTGTTAAATCCACTCCTCTCTCTCTCTCTCTCTCTCTCTCTACAGTCCTGACATTTTTGTTAAGTAGAAAAAACTGGTTATCTTGAAACTCACCAAAACAGTGTCACATATGCTTAAATATCCTTTCTCTTTCATTAAAATAGAATAGAAATTTCTTGTCTTGAAAATCACTAAACTGAAGAAAAAGTAAAGAAAAATAAGTGTTCACTTGATGATGTCTAGAAGTGTCAGCCGAAACACTGGAAAGTAAGAAACATACCCATTTAGTTTACACAAGTAGACAAGTACAGTAGTAAACAGATGTGTAATGTAACATCACGTGAATAACTGTCTACTATAAAGGGTCATCGGTGCTACATTGGCTTGTGATCTACGTTTCACCTACTCTGAGGTGCTAGTACTGAAAAATGGCGAAAGCTCCACTGGATGCCGTGTTTAATCGTTTATTAATATAAACTGGTGTATATAATACTTTGATCGCTGAGGGGCTAGTACTAAACTCGGCGTCCAATAGAGTTTTCGCCAGTTTAATACCAAAGTAGATTCACATTAACCGCGCATCCGATGTCTTACGACGTCCCTGATTGGCTGTTGATAAGCCAATGGGAGGGCTGGAAACTCTCTGTCTCTCGAGAGAGTTCACATAGGTAGGATTTACTATAGTACTGAACATGGCGGAAGCTCCACTGGATGCCGTGTTTAATCCTTGATATCGTTTATTAATATAATTTGTAGACTACACAATACAGAAACTGGTGTATATAATACTTTGATCGCCGAGGGACTAGTACTAAACTCGGCATCCAATAGAGTTTTCGCCATGTTTAGCACTAAAGTAGATTCACACCAACCCCGCATCTGATGTCTAGGCTTTGTTAAGCCAATCACAGGGCTGTAAACTCTCAGTCTCTCGAGAGAGTTCACCTAGGCAGGATGTATGTGCCACCTCTCCTGATGGATACTTTTGAAAGACTGAGAGTTTCCAGCCCCGTGATTGGCTTATCAACAGACAATCAGAAGCGTCGTAAGGAACGGCGCCGGGCGTGAGATTCACGGGTGAAGAGAACCTACTATAGTACCTCCCTCGGAGTAGGTGACCCGTAGATAACAAACCAAAGTAGCACCTCATCATCTGTTTACCCTTTGTTTATACAAAAGTTTAGATGTAATTTTTCATAATGAATCGTGGCCTAATCCAACTTAACCAAGAATGACAAGTAGTCTAAACCAGCAGGGGGAAATCATTCCGGAACTGGTTCTTTTCGTAAAGAAATTAGAAAAAGACTTGTACCTTACATTCCCACACTGACTCAGCAAGCAGAATGTACCTATCATGCATTACCGCTAGATATTTATACGGATTAATTAGATTCCTTCGCCGTTGGTGATAATCATTGTAGTATATCATTAAAAAAAATATTTTGTTGTTTTGTTGTTTTTCAATATAATCAAGCATTTCATCCTCGATTGTACTATGCGGTTATGCAAGATTGCTTTGAAAAGTAAACCCATTTTCCGTACCCGTGGATAACAGCAGGATTTTTGTGGATCTAATTTTGCAATATAGGATAGGACTTGAGTATCAAGGTTTTTCATCTGCTGGGCAAAGGAGTATTTCATCTCATCCAATCAACGATACCGAAGACTGACATCATTATCACAGATTACCCTGTTTCACCCTCGTCTTCAATTATATATATATATATATATATATATCTATATATATATATATTTATATATATATACTATATATATGTATATTATATATATATATCTATATATATTATATATATATATATATATATATATATATAATATATCATCATTACGTCAACTTTAGCTTGCGAATATCGTAAGTTTTTTTAAAATTACTGGCAAAATGAGTCACTTGGTCACTTTAATACAAAACTATGGGTTGTTTCCATCTTTCATTATTATGGATTGGAGACTTACAAGTTTAAAGAGGATGCAACCCCACGGCTTCAAACTTCCTTTTCTTGGCAGTTTAGATCAATTATTTACATGGAATGTTCAATGCTTGTTATATATTTTCTACTCTTGTGATAGTAGGGTGAGACGTGACCTTGATAGACAAAATCAGTAATTATGTATCACTCATTGATGTCACAAAACCAAGGGACACCAGACTAGACGAGAAAGAAAGATAAAAAAATCATAATAGAAATAACGAGGATATGGGATATGCCAGAGAAAATTGTACCCATAATCATAGGAACCCTAGGCACGATCCTAGGATCCCTGAAAATGAGCCTGGAAAAACGAGATACAGAAGAGTGTGCTACTAGAAACAGAGCACCCAGTGAGAAAAGTGATGGACTCCTAAGGAGGCACGATACTACTCGGAACCCCACACTATAAAATACCACCTAGTCGAATAGGAATACTGCGATAGCCCAAAAAATATAATAATAATAATAATAATAATAATAATAATAATAATAATAATAATAATAATAATAATAATAATAATAATAATAATAATAATAGACAGGTTAACAATAAAATCAAGTAAATTGATTGGAAATTGATCCCTTGTACATTTTACGGGTTTTATAGTTTGGAATTGAAAATAAATCTCTCTCTGTTGAAAGCTTCAAAGCAACGGATCTCATGTCCATTACCCATCCAGACTACTGTGGGATTACGGGGCTTATCTTTTACCTTTGGAAAGGTATATATTGTTTCAGTGATGAAATTCTCGCACAGTCGGGTAGTTTTGTACAGCAATGAACACAGTAAGTGCTTGTCTGACCACGGTTCTGAGATGCAGTTCATTCAACAAAAACAAATAAGTTTCGGGTAATAATAACCAATGGTTTCCCCCTACGATACCGACCACTGCATTAGCTGCAATATTTGGCGAAAGTTGTATTTTTAAAGCATTCATCGTTCTCTGTATAGTAAAAGTTTTCATCTAAGTTTTAAGACATTTATCTTCTCTACATGTATGATTCTGCATTTCATAGATAAAGTAATTTCATGAAAGCCAAATCCTTTTGTCCTAAAAACGTGAAAAAATGTTTAACACCTTTATACTTCCAAGTGATTAACCTTCAGACAAACCATTAAAAACAAAGATAAGGAATAATGACTTCGATGGTAATCGTAATTTACCGCAATTCCAAAGGAGAATTAAGAGGAAATCTCATCACACTTGAGAGCATCGTTACCTTTCTTCGTTTGCCATTCCCCAGCGTAATGTTTCTAATTCTATTTTCCTTTACTTTTTCTCACCGTTCTTTTTAGTCCTATTTTCCTTGCAATCTCTCATTAACCTGTTCCTAACGTTGTTATCGCCATCTCTCTAACTTTCATCTTTCCAGCCACATCTTTTTTTTTTCTTTCCTATATATATATATATTTATATATATATATATATATATATATATATATATATATATATATATATATATATATATATATTATATATATATTATATATATATATATATATATATATAATATATATTATTTCTCGATAAACAAGGATATTACTGTGGATCCCTCTATTGATATATATATATATAAGTCTATCACATTACCGTGATTCATATCTCTTGCGGTGGCGGGGTTGTCTAAGGCTTCACTGTCAGTCCTGGAATTGAGAGGTCAATGGTTCGCGCCTGTCGGCCGCCAATTCTATTATCGCTTGATAAATTCCCCCTCGGTTAAACATATATGAAAATATATTAATTCGAGGTAGAGCGAATTTGATATTAAAGGACATTTGTAGCTCGATATATACACACACACACACACACACACATATATATATATATATGTATATATATATATATATATAATATATATATATATATATATATATACAAATAAACCGTGCTAAGGTGTTACCCGACTCCACTTTACTGTCTCGAAGTTTCCGTAACCCTAATTTAATAAACCGTTTATTCTTTTTTTTTACTCAAGAGTGTTTTAAGAGCTTGTCAAAAAAGGAAGCCGCCTCTAATCACAGATTTTCTTACCATATGTTCTCTCTCTCTCTCTCTCTCTCTCTCTCTCTCTCTCTCTCTCTCTCTTTTCTCATATTTAATTCCTTTTGGGTCCCTGACATCCATAATTTAGTACCAGGGAAATTTCTGTAAAAGGACTATAGGGATTTGATAGCTTGTGTCTTATTTGTAAAACAAACACAATCACGCACAGATATATACATATACGTATGTATATATATGTGTGTGTCCTCTAGTAAAATGAGAAGAGTTAAGCAACAGAACAGTTGTGTAAGGAAAAGTTGTGGATGTTACCTAATGAAATAATAAACAAAAATAATGTGCGCATATTGAAAATTGCAGCTGCATGTTACTGATGCAGAAATTGTTAAGCACTGCCGTGCTTCTATGGTTCAGAAATTTAGATCTGATGAAAACTTGTATATTGTACTCTAAGGTAAGTTGGTCGTGTAAACAGAACACGAAGGGGAATGGTGGAAATATATGGTGCATGTTGAACCCTATATGTAGGGACATGAATGTTTTTTTTTCTCTTGGAAGTTATTACTGCCGGAGTGAGGCCGGGGATTAAGGTTTACAACTAGCTAAAAACAAAGATGTCTTTATTCGACGCAAGAATATGTTTATTAAAACCGAAGCATTACAGTTATAAAGATGTAGAAACTCTAGCACCACACAAAGGTGCGATAAAATGAACAGTATTTTTCTTCAATTGTTCAGCGATAAGTAAGGAGTCGTGCTAGAATAATCCTTTTATCGTCATTTTGTGGTTAAAGTAAAAGTCCTACCAGTGTGTTTATCGTAGAAAAAGCCCAGATTTTACATAGTTAGCCATAATGAAATAATAATCCTCAATAATAAAGTAGTAATGTATGCTGTACGCTACGCAAAATTAAGTTCAATTGCCTTCCCCATGATGTATAGACTCTAATGCTGCTTATGCCGCAGGAAAGCATATTACTACCATATTCGACATTTGGATAGCCTTTGTACATAAATGAAAACAATAGTTTTCATTTAAAACGAATAACTAAGATAAAGGATAAATTTTACTTTTAACTGCTTACGGACATTTATTAGCATTCTGAAAGTATTGAACCTGAATATATAACTGATTCTACAAACCACATACATTGTAAGGGTGAAAAAACTGCAGACTCGCTCAAGATTATAATTTAGTGCATGTGATAACATTTTAAACAAATGAGTTCTTTGCTGCAAATTTGTCAGATGATATGGCTGTTAACCATTTTATCTAAAAAAGTTTCATATTTAACCTTAGAAATTATTTCCGATATCATATTTCGGTAAGTTTAATCTAAGCAAAATGAATTCCATCAGAATGAAAATTCGAAATGTCCTCGATTCCTACCTATAAGGGTGGCATGGTCAGCTCAAACGTCATTAAAAATATAAAAAAGAGAAAGAAAAGTGAATGATATATTTTTTGTACCTACAGTGAAAGCTGTGAGATTGCTAGCAAATTTACTTTGATACAAGAAGAAAATGTTTTGTGCTTGGTATATTTCCAGAGCAGCAAATAACACGCAAAGGATTGTGTTTTTCATGCTGCGAGATAAAAATAACTTTTACCTATTTGTGGGAATGGCAGAGGCCATCTGTTACGTAAAGGAATATTTTCTCTCTCTCGGTAGCTTATAAGCTCTACTTTCTCTCTCTCTCTCTCTCTCTCTCTCTCTCTCTCTCTCTCTCTCTCTCTCTCTCTCTCTCTCTCACTCAGTGGTGCAATTTCTGTGTTTATTGAACAAAAGAATGTCTGTATCCCAGAATACATAATTCCGTACTAACAACTGCCCGCTATGTCATTCAGCTCCTAAGGGAAGGATGTTTGTTTAGCTATTATAAGAATCTAAACTTATGGTTGCGTGTGATGTTACTCTATCTATCTATCGAATCATGATTGATTTGTAATGATGGAAATCCTTCTTTTAAAATTTATGACAGTACCCGTGAAAATTGGTGGATTGGAAAACTCAATTGGTTTTCATCTTATCAAGAAGTTAAGTTAACAACTCGAAGTTGAGATTGTCTATGGTCGAGTGTACGTAAGTAAGTGCGCAACTGTAACCAAGTGCATTGTTGCGTAAGCTCAAATTGCTCCGTTCGGAACGTGTAATACGGCAACGTTGGCCAGAAGGAAAAGGAATGTATAGCTCCCATTATATTTATTTAAGATGACGTATTTCTCCCATGTAAAAGGTATGCACTTGCCTTAGTTTACAATTCACATATTGCCATAATACTTTTTACTTTGATGTATCTGCCAGTTGCCAAGAGTTGTAATGGTACCGTTACGTAATTTGCACCATGTTGAGTTGCGTGTGGTTGCAATTGTACCACCAATTGTAGGCTAATATGTGATATGTCCTTCAGTAAGTAATGCAAATATCAATTTTTCAGTTAGATTCCACCTATGTTACGTATATAAAGTCAGGCTAACTGTGCTGTGTGACAGTTAAGTTAGACATGAGTACAGCATAGTGCAGGGTAAGGACTGCATGAAGCAGTAGTGCTGCAACACTATAGGAGTAATATACATGAATTTAACGTTAAGACCAACTGCTGGGATCCTTGAGGATCATTTAGCACTTCTTACAACTACTCGAGAAATTAGTTTTTATAGCCAGAAGTTAAATTTTCTAATCCAACAATGCCCATGGTAGCCTTCAGTGTTATCCTGAATTATAACGAGGCGAAAGTGGGTGGAGCCTCATGAAGTCATCATTCTGACAATAATTATTGGTGAAGGTTTAAAGCCAATATACGGTACCGGCTATTTTTTTTTCAGTAAATAGGTAGACAGCCAATAAATAAAAATTGCTTGACATTGGATATAGCAGTTATCAAATCAAGCTTGTCTACTATGTTTTTGAACGTTACCAACTATTCCCTACATCTTGTCAATCTGATTGTGACCTATAAAATAGACTGTAATTTCTTAGGAAACATATTTTGGGAGTTAGACTAATAATCGAAGTGTGTTTGTATTTATTAACATATTTTGTTGGTTTGTTCATTATGACAATTATCAGTGGAGAGGTTCCAGAGTTCATAAAGATGTACTGCTTTGCTTGTATTTAAATTTGTATGTCATTGTTGACAGAGGTTTAGCCTTCGTTACGTATAGCCAATCATCCATCGAGAAAGAGGGAAGAAATGCTGTCATAAGTTACGTAACGAGTGCGTTCGAAACCTTTTCTCTGAGTAAGTTGGCCCGTCTTCAAAAAAAGTCACTTTTACATTACAAGTACCAAATTTATTCAACCTACGTAATGCAGAATACAGTCAAAATTTATGTGTAGATATAATATGTATTCTGAATAAGCGTTATATTTATGAAATGCATAGATAAAAAGTTATTACGAAAAAACCGTGTTACAGAGGCCCTGAATCTCATAGTAGTGTAGAAAATGTTACAGTTTCATCTCAGGCAATAACCATTTCCTCAATTATCTGAAGTATAGTTACCGACAAAATTATAATCCGTGCCAGTAAAAATTCAATTCTGAGAAGTACGACATAGTAGTTTTATATTTCAATATATATATATATATATATATATATATATGCTATATATGATATATGATATGTATATAATATAATATATTATATACATATTATATATATATATATATACTATATATATATATATATATTAATATATTAAATATAATATTTAAATATATATATATAATTTAAAATATTGATTAGATTTTTTTTAAAGTTTAATGTGTTGTAGTTATTCTTGGAGATTGAGGATGCACATAGATAATGTGCAAAACGTCTCGTATGAATAAATATGCCTTTTTGTTGTGTTTGTTGGACCCTGCTGTATGCTGTATCTTCGCCTGGAATCCTTATATATATATATATATATATATATATATATATATATATATATATATATATATATGTATATATATATATATATATATACATATATATATATATATATATATATATACATATATATATATATATATATATATATATATATATATATATATATATATATATATATATATAAGGATTCCAGGCGAAGATACAGCATACAGCAGGGTCCAACAAACACAACAAAAAAGGCCATATTTATCCATACGAGACGTTTTGCACATTATCTATGTGCATCCTCAATCTCCAAGAACAACTACAACACATTAAACCTTAAAAAAAATATATATATATTTAAAAAATATAGTTAAGAGGAAAAAATTGCAACAATTAAAATTGATACATCTTAAAAATTATACAGTAAAAAAGAAACCATTTCTCATCAAACCATCCAAAGTAGAAAGAGAAGGACGAATGGCCAAATACTGACACTAACCTACGACTTCAGTACGCGAGATAAAGAGAAGCGGAAACGTTAAAATTCAGAGAAGGAACAAGCAGTTTGATGTATAAGGACTCAAGGGTAGTTAGGTAATTACTATGGCTTGTTCCACCAATAATGGAGTAATGCTTTTTATTTATTTCAATTTTACATGTAGAGGCATAGCCTAACTGATGTCGTAGGTTGGTGTCAGTTTTTGGTTATTAGTTCTTCTCCTTTGGATGGTTTGGTGAGAACTGGGTTGTTTTTTATTGTATACTTTTTAAGTTACATTATTCTAATTCTTGTAATTTTTTCTCTCAACTATATTTTCAAAATAGTTTTTTGTAAAGTCTAATGTATTGTAAGTTATTCTTGCAGATTGAAGATGCACATAGATAATGCGCGAAACGTCTCGTAAGAATAAATATGGCCTTTTTGATGTGTTTATTGGACCCTGTTGTATGATGTATATATATATATATATATATATATATATATATATATATATATATATATATTATATATGTGTGTGTATCTATATATATATATAATATATATATATATATATATATATGTATATATATATAGGTGTGTGTGTGTGTGTGTCTATCAAGGCATACTATATGAAGAGGATCGCCTCTCCACAAGAGAGTGTTTCACAATGGTGATGTGAAGCTCACGAGTTTTTCTTTGCAGAAAGTCAATCTTTCTTTCATTGTCATTCACAACTATGGCAAAAGAAGCTGAAAAAAAGAAACATTTGTATCAAATGAATAAAAAACCAATAATTATAAGGTAGGACGGTATACGGTTCATGTGATTGAACGCGTATAGTATATGGTGACCATAAACCGTGTTTTTTTTTTTTTTGCCACTTCCGTGAATTTTTATATCACCACTCTTAGCTATTTCTTTTTTCAGACAGTTACAAATTATTAAAAAAGAGGATTTCTTTTCCAGTTGCGGTACGACTTAGTGCGTAACAATGTTGAAAGGAAGTGAACTTATTTGGTTGTTTTTGTTAGTAGAAAAAAATCTATCACAATTAGGAGGGTAGTTTGATCGTCACAGAATTAACATAAATATTAGTATCTGTTTTACTTCTCTTTTTCAGCAGTTGTCTTTAAAGATATGTTGGTAGCAAACCGTGCTATATTTTTCATAGAGTCGGTTATTCCCTTCTAAATGATTTGTGATAACAAGGATAAGTGCGATAAAAAAAAAAAAAAAGGAAAAAGTTATCCCACTTAAAAAAAAAAAAAAAAAAAAAAAAAAAAAAAAAAAAAATTCTCCATAAAATTACTCACATGGAATACCACAGAGAAATGAAGTGAAAATATCAAACTTATGATGATAAAAACGCTTCTGACGGAAATGACTATTTTTTCCCTTCATTACTCAGAAAAAAAATTTCGAAATATACCAAGAAATATGAGAAAACATATTTATGTTATTCCTCAAAAAGGAAAATTAATTATACTGGCTTTCCCAGGAATTTCAGGGAGATGGCATTGGATGTAAAATGTTGAATAATTAGAAAAAAAAAAAAACATTATAACTCACAGTTCCCTTTGATAAATTCGACTTAGAAGTTTCATGAATTAAATTAATCGTTGTACTAGCAGTGAAATGATGGAATATACATTTAGGAGCAAATGAAATGAATTACAGTGGGATGAAAGAATAAGTGTCAAAAATAGGGATTGCTTACCTAAATCTCTTTTATGGAAGACTAGCATCCGAAAGTTGTAAACAATGACGTGGTATGAAAGCATGAAAAGGAGCGGATATGACCCCTTATAAAAAGCCCTTGAATTTCGGATTTTGAGTAAAACCTTCCTTGGCAGGGAGGGGAGTCTATGGCAAAAAAAAAGTTGTAAAAGATGGGGGGATATGAAAATAAGGGGCTATGACTCCCTTAGAAATGGCTATCGAATTTCGGATATTACTATAACCTCCGTGGTGGGGAGGGGAGTCTAGGGTAAAAGTTTTGTAGCCTTAGCTTTCATAGTCTGGGCGTGCATAGCGAACAAACATACAGAAATTGCGATTTATATATATAGAAGATAATAGTGGATGTAGAAAGCACAGGAATGAGAAAAGGTACAATCTTTTGAGACGAATTATCAGGGCATTGCATATGGCATAGGATTGACAGAAAGGTTAAGATAAACTTGCTTACGTCAAAGCGGTGAAAGAGGTTAGGCGTTAGGTTTATGAAATACTGTACTTATTCGGAAGTGTTAGGATTAAGGGGCAAAGTACTGGAAGGGGCAATGGCATGTCGAAATATTTTGATGTATTTTAGGCTATGTAATATCAATATCAATGGAAAGCTCAATTATAAATAACGCTATTTTAATTTGGGGTTCTTTCAGTTTATCTCTTGTGTCAAGGGAGAGTAAATTATCCCTTTTTTATGATTCTGTTCCTCGGTATTTTCCACTCACTTTTATATGATAAGGATGACGCTGAAGTTCTCTCATCGCAGCAAAGATAAGACTCGCTACATAAGTAACACATTCATCAGTTTTATTGTGAGATTCCATCTCTGCAATTTAAAGTTAATTTGGCTCGGAACATTTAATGAGAAAACATTATCATTAGACGGAGCATGATTACTCGATTATGATGAATTTCTCAAGGGAAATCAGTATCGCTGAACATCATCATTTGGTTATCTCTTTCTGCTCTTTAGTTCTGTGCTAAGCCCACTATACTGGAAATTTTGGTTGGGAGAAGAACCAACAGTTAATGACAGGAGAGCCCTACAAAAGGTACTCTGTATATATGTTATAGTGGTGACTCATTTCCAACTTAGGTCCTGTCATAGAATAACTTTGCGGTATACTCTTTCACATTAAATTTTGTAATGTTTCTAATGTTGCTTAGTAAGTTTTAAA
>NC_061107.1:100894979-100947479 GCF_015104395.2 Macrobrachium nipponense
ATCTCCTCGACAAAGACTGATCGATGCTCTGTAGAGAGTATTGTAAAAGTGTTTGATTATTCATTGGAGTCGTGATTGGCGATGCGTATTTTGTTGATGGAGAACTCTCCGTCCAGTCATGCGAGAGACCGAGCCATGCATGCTGATGATAGGTTAGTCAGCTGGCGCAGATGACAGCAAGGTACGGGGGGTGAGCGTGGCGGGGGCGTTGAATAGTCAAAGTTGAGTTATAATGGCGAACCTCAGTCAGTTTTGTATTGGCAGGAATGTTATTGAAAAAAAAAATCGAGTTTTCTGTATAGCGTATAATCAAGGCTACCGAAAATATATCCATCTTTCGCTTGTCTCGGTATACTGCTGTATGAGCTGCGGCCCATGAAACTCTCAGCCAACCTTGGTGGCTAACTTTAACCTTGAATAAGAATAAAAATTACTGAGGCTACAGAGCTGCAATTTGGTAAGAATGATGATTGGAAGGTAGATGATCAACATACCAATTTGTAGCCCTCTAACCTCAGTAGTTTTTAAGATCTGAGGGCGGACAGAAAAAGTGTGGATAGACAGACAAAGCCATTTCAATAGTTTTCTTTTACAAAAAAAAAAAAACGATTTTCTCTAATAGGATTTTCTTTAATAGGAAATTAGGATGTAATTCTAAGTATAACTTTGACCACACCTCTTTGTCTAGCAATTCATACCCGACTAAACTCCGTAGGGTGTTGTGTTGCCTCCCCTCACCCCATAGCTGCACCCACTCTTTAGTGTTCTATCTTACCTCCATTCACGCCGCCTTTCCTCAGTTTTCCTGTCCAACCTCTCTTACAAATATTTCTTGTTGGATCTGAGTTTTTTGTTTACAGTTCCACCTTTATCTCCTCGTACTTCACATGCTTTATTTTGGGGATCACTATATTTAGCTGTCCAACCACTCCAGCCCCCTCTTTTCAGTCTCAAGCGTTGAATGACTGATAGTGTCCCAGTGCTTTGTTTGAAAGCTTAAATTTCAAAGTATCAAGTCAGAGAACGGCCCAAACCACACCTCCCCACCACCCTCCCCTTTGCCCATATCCCCTCCCCCACCCCCAAACCCAACCCCGTCCTACCACCCACGCGCGTCCTAGAGAGAACGATCGAATCCCCCACCTTCTTTAACTCCGGAATAAGACAATCATCGATAAGAGGAAGTGCTCGTCATCGTCAAGTCGTAAAAACGAACGGTGGTGTTCACGACTGTCCTTTAACATTCGGCGCGAACGTGCTCGGGTGGGGATTTTGTTTCTTGTGAAGATGTTGCTTGGAGCATATCACTTCCGAAGTGTCTTTTTTTTTTTTAAATAAACGAATAAATAAATAAATGAAAATATTTAAATAAGTTCAGCTCAAGCACGCCAGTCAGTCAATCAGTTGCAAAAGCGATGCACTGTATTTCCGAACAGTGGCGTCACAACGGTTGGGGCTTGGTGTGAGAGGTTCCTGCCAGATAGGCACCGTTCCGGGTTGCGGCACTCTGGCATCTTTTGAGCAGGTCTGCTCTGGCATAAATCTGTTGTGTTGTTTTTGTTTTAGCTTTATGAAATAAAATAAACGACTGAGATGTTAAGGCTTAAAATGGGCGTTTAATTTTTACGACGTTAGCATATTTTAGCACGGGAATGGGCGGCATTTTCAGAGTCCACCCTGGCGCCTCAAACTCTATTTACGCCACTGTTTACCAAACTGCATGAAGTATTCATACTCGATAAAGATCACTGATTATTCCAGTGGATTCATTACCGAGGTTCATCAGACAACATTTATGCGTGTAAATGTTAGCGGAAGCGTTTCAAATCTCAGTCACTGATAGACGTTTTAACGACGTGGCTCTCATGGCTGTGATGTTCTGTTTAGCATTCATCAGTACATAATTAATCAGGAGCCTTTCATTTGTAAGTTTTGGAATTTTAACAAGAAGTATTACTAAATTATGTAATGTACTTCAAAATTTAAAAGGGAAAGAAAATCATTTGTTCTACTTAACTTTGATGTTCACTTTTGTCTGTCTCTTGGGTAGTTGAATAAGTTTTCATATAGTAAATGATCTTAATATTTGAAATACTAGAGTCGATTCACGCTTTGCTCAAGATAGAAAAGTTTTGGTCATACCAAAGGATTCGGTATTAATTCTACAACTATGTCATCTTTTCCAGAAACCAATAAGATAAAACACAAAGGAATTACAACGAGTAAAAGTGAAGAGGAAAAATTTCATTCTTTATACCTGTTTTTATTTATCATTTGATTTTTAATCATTCCTGTCATCAAGATAAAACAAAACTTGTGTTTTCATACAATACAATCACTGAATACGCTGGTGGCTTCAGATTTTAGATGCGTGTAATATATGAAGAGAAAATAAAAGTAAGTCTTATTATGTTGCATCCGTGCTTGACTCAGCCTGAAAGGAAGTCAATCTTCCCTAATTCTTTGTTGTTTATTACTTCACAGAGTATTATTTCAGATCAATCAAATAAGTCTCTTATATCTCATTCGTTTGAAAATATATTCATATAATAAAATTAAAATCAATATTGTGAAACAACCCGATTAAAGCTTAGGCTGAATTGAAGAGTGCAAAGTCTGTTCACAGAGTTCAATTTCTTTGCTGGACTGAATTCCCCACCTCCCGCCTAGATCTCGGCTAATGTTAGCAGATGCATCCATCTGATTATTATTATTTTCCTTATCAGATATGTCCAGACATACTGTATGATATTGGATTAAAAATGTCCGGCATTCATAATGGGAATTCTGTGTATTTAATTACAGAAAATGTAATGATATAACAGGGTAAATATTGTCGAAACTGCAACCTCTTATATCGCTAATTGGCAACTCAATTCTCTCGCTGAGACGACCAACGCAATGACGCCTTGCAGATCTCATTCTCTCGGCAATATCGTCAAACTTGAATCAACATAATAAGACATATTCTTCATTTTCTCTTCACATACTACACACATCCAAAATCTGAAAGCACCAGCGTATTCAGGGTAATTTTATTGTATGAAAATGCAAGTTAAGTAAAAACAGGTATAAAGAATCAAATACTTTTTTCTTCACTTTTACTCCTTGTAATTCCTTTGTGTTTTATCTTATTGATTTCAGAAAAAGATGACTTAGTTGTACAATTAATACCGAATCCTATGGTATGACCAAAATTTTCTTATCTTGAGCAAAGCGTGAGATTACTGAAGAAATATAAAGATATTGCTAGTTTTCTAAGCCACAGATGAAAATAATGAGACACTGAGCGAGCGGCCTACCTCCCAGTACCAGCCAATCAGAAGCCACCAAACAAACGTCTCGTAGGCACAAGAATCCACCTTAAATGAATCGACCATAGTATCTTTAATCATATAAATGGAATAATTACATGAAGTAACAATCGAAACAGAACTACAACGCCTAGATAAGTAAGAAAAGTCTTTATTCTTTGTAAACTTATTCTTATATTTCCTCAGTGAAGATGACTCTAATCCTTGGCATGTTACAGAGCACTGAAGAACTTATTTAGCTATTTCAGTGCCGTTCGGCGAGTAAGTCTGTGCTTGCAATGAAGGCAGTGTCAAGAAGTAGTTGGTAAGTATATGTGTTTTGAGAGTTTTTTGTTCTTGGAATAAATTTATTTTTTTTTAGATATAATGATTAAACTTACTTTTATCAGCATTACTTATAATTTACAGTAGGAATAGAAATTATGAAACATAATTCTCCAAAGATTACTAATTTAAATCGTAAAGGGCCTGGGAGAATAAATAAAGAACCAATTTACGCTAAATAGTAAAATTCCTATGTCGATCCGTGCTTCGATTAATGAAATTTTTCTATTTTATCATCAAATACTTCTCTCTTCACTTTTACTCCTTGTAATTCCTTTGTGTTTGTGTTTTAACTTATTGATTTCAGAAAAAGAAGACTTAGTTGTACAATCAATACCGAATCCTATGGTATGACCAAAATTTTCCTATCTTGAGCAAAGCGTGAGATTACTGAAGAAATATAAAGATATTGCTAGTTTTCTAAGCCACAGACGAAAATAATGAGACACTGAGCCAGCGGCCTACCTCCCAGTACCAGCCAATCAGAGGCCACCAAACAAACGTCTCGTAGGAACAAGAATCCACCTTAAATGAATCGACTATAGTATCTTTAATCATATATATTATTACAGAGCACTGAAGAAGTTATTTAGCTATTTCAGTGCCGTTCGGCGAGAAAGTCTGTGCTTTCAATGAAGGCAGTGTCAAGAAGTAGTTGGTAAGTACTTGTGTTTTGAGAGTTTATTTGTTCTTGGAATAAATTTTTTTAATATATAATGATTAAACTTACTTTTATCAGCATTACTTATACTTTACAGTAGAAATAGAAATTATGAAACATAATTCTCCAAAGATTACTAATTTAAATCGTAAAGGGCCTGGGAGAATGAAATAAAGAAGCAATTTACGCTAAATAGTAAAATTCCTATGTCGATCCGTGCTTCGATTAATGACATTATTCTATTCTATCATCATATTTCTGATTTCAACGAGTGTAAGAGTATATCCACAAGATTCATCAGTAATTAATTCAAGTAATACTTTCTAAATATACTGGCTCAAATTAGACCATAATGAAAGTAATTCATTATAAGATACCGTCTCTCTCAGTCCCTCTTACGCTTTTGGACACGAGTTCTAAAATAAACATATGATTGTTACTGTTTTTAATTTAAAGATATCAAGGATAACAAAACTATTTTTTTTATTCGCTGATATCCTTTTAATAACATTAGCTTGTAATTATCAGTCTAACGATTGTATAAGTACACACACGTGCATGTATATATATATATATTCATACATATACATATATATATATATATATATATATATATATATATATATATATATATATATATATATATATATATTATATATATATATACACACACACACACACACACACACACACACACACACATATATATATATATATATATATCGACACTACATATGTCCTTTAATATCTAATTCGCTCTACCTCGGAATTAATATATTTTCATATATGCTTAACCGAGGGGAATTTATTAAAGCGATATAGAACTGGCCATCGACAGGCGCGAACCAGCGACTTCCCAATCCCAGGACTGGCAGTGAAGCCTTAAACCACCCCGACACCGGGGTTTAAGGAGCGAATTAGATATTAAAGGACATATGTAGTTCGATATATGTATATGAATCACGTAATGTGATAGACTTATATATATATATATATATATATATATATATATATATATACTATACATATATAAATATATATATATATATATATATATGTGTGTGTGTGTGTGTGTGTGTGTGTATGTGTGTGTGTGTGTATGAGTGTGGTGTGTGTGTGGTTTGTTTGTATGACCGCTTGTGTACAGTCGAGAGAGAGAGAGAGAGAGAGAGAGGAGAGAGAGCAAGGGATACCAAAGCTAATATCTAGAGAAAGATGATGTCAGGGATTCCTGGTATCTCACGGGAAATATACCATCAAGACGCCTAGCATAAGTGCAGCTGCCTTCTCAGATTTATTCATGAATATGAAAATCTTAACCTCATATAATTTTGAGGGGTTTCATGAAGCGACATGCACACAAACACACAGACACACACACACACACACACGCACACACACACACACACACACACACACATATATATATATATATATATATTATATATATATATAGTATATATATATATATATATATATTATATATATATATATATATGTGTGTGTGTGTGTGTGTAGAGAGGAGAGAGAGGAGAGAGAGAGAAAGAGAGAGAGAGATATTTTACAAAAAATAAAATGGTCTTGTTTGTTCGTTAATCAATAGGTTCTCGGCCACCGTGCTGTTACCATCAGTCGTTCACTGAGAGGGTTTGATTAAATGATGGTTTTTGTTTTGAGCCACTCAACCCTAGGGGCTTTGGGATCTCTCTCTCTCTCTCTCTCTCTCTCTCTCTCTCTCTCTTGCACTCAACGCTTACAATTGAACTTCCATCTGCTCTGTGGAGAAGTAGCCTCTTCAATAACAAACGTTGTACAGTCTCTCTCTCTCTCGTTTATCATGGTCACAGCGGCGCCTTCATCTGCTCTGTAGAGAAACTGTGTAGTTATCTTAACAAATGTTAAACATATTTCTCTCTCTCTCTCTCTCTCTCTCTTTGCGCTTACAATTGAATTTCCATCTGCTCTATGGAGAAGTATCCTCCCATTACAACAAACTTTTTACATACTCTCTCTCTCTCTCCATCCTTTTTTCTTGGTTTGCTCTCTATGTTCTCCCTTCTCGTCCCTTAACGTCCTTGTCTTATTTAAGGGTTTATTTTTTAATCCACCATTCCGTTTATTGTCTTTATCCCATCTTTAAACTTGATTATATTTCTAATTCGTAATTACTCATATATTTCTATATTTTTTTCATTAATTCTTTGCAAGAGATTCACCATCATTTAGGAGCAAAATTTTTGCATTATACGAAGATCAGAAATCTAACCGTATCATTCCGCAACCAGAATGACATACTTCAGTTCCTGATAACTGAAATCCACTGTAGGTGTACAAAAAGTGTGTTTTCAGAAAATCACTATATATATATATATATATATATATATATATATATATATATATATATATATATATATATATATATATTTGTATGTGTGTGTGTATGCGTGTGTGTGTGTATATGTGCGGTGCGTGTGTGTGAACTATAATTATGCTCATCCCTTGTCACGGACCCCAGAGGTCCGCTACAGGTTCGATATTATAATAAACAAAAAGGATTCAACACCAACAGTTGAAACTGGGGATACGAATATAGAAAGAAACTAACAGAACAAAGGTTTATTTACAAGCTTACTAACAAAGACAAATGCAGAATGGTTTCTCCTATTTACATAACAAAAATAAAACCTTATGGTATGTGAACTGGGGAAACAATGCCATAATGAAATACTTGCTGGCCAGTTTTGCAGCTGTCGCAAATCAATGATCGAAGCAATGGCCTCCCAAAGGAGAGCTGTAGAACTTCAGACGTCTTCTTGACTCCATACTGCAGAAAAATATTGTCTATTCTTGATACTCGAAGGGCAGGAACTCCTCTAAACCTCTTGTAGGACTGTGCTTCTCTGAAGGCTTGCTCACCGTCGGAATATCTCTGCCACTCTCTCTAGCTGGACGACTTGACCCGATTCTGATCAAACTCTCGTGCGCATTCTTTTTCTCTTATCCTTCGTCTGTTCCTTCTTCTCTTATCTCTCTCTGGTGATCTCTTACTGATGATATCTGCTCTCTGCTGGTCTCTCACTGATGATCTGATCTCTCTCCAATCTATGATACTTCATCAGTCGTATATATACGTCGATCTTGGGGCGGGGCCTACCAGCAAACGTCACCGACTCCCGAGATGACAGGAACGTTTTAGAAGGATCTAGGCGAATATTTACATAATAATAAGCGGAGTTTTTTTACGACACGTCGGCACCTGTTGGGTTTCTGTAACACACCTGGGGATTCTCGAACCATCATGAGAACGGGCACCTCCAACATGTGCACGAATGCCTCCTGGGTGTAGACCTACCTAAAGAAAATGCATTTTCCTTTCCTGCAATATATTTCACTTCGCTATAGAGCGATTACCATGACACGTTCCCCCAAAAGAAAGAAAATTAAATAAAAAATCAACTGATTTTATTTTTTCCTAAAGAGAAACAAGAATCAAACAGCAGGGGAACAATTCCTCATAAAGCTTTAATCCAGTTAAACACACACATGTCTCCATTCACTCACCCACTCGTGCCAAGCAGAAAATGGCCATCAGGCTACTCATTCTGAAATATCTCTAGAGAGGCTATCAGCTATAACATTATCCTTTCCTCTCAATTTTTCGTTTTCTGAACTCTGATTAAAATCCTCAAAATTCTTAAGTAATTCTGAGATTTTCTCAAAATTAACTCCTCTTTGTGACACCGTTAATACAAACACGGGTGGTATCCATGGCACGGGGCTTTCTTTATAATTCTGAAGCAAGTTTACAAGCATCCACCTTGCTCTACTCTTACCCATATCATTCGAATAGTTTGGATTTCCCCTCTTAACTGAAATTGGAAAATGACCTTCAAACTTATAAGATAAAAAGCGACCTTCTTCCTGGACTAATACTAAAACTTGATCTCCCGCACAGAAATTTGTCTCTTTCGCTCTGAGATCATGTTTCCGTTTAGTCTCCCCTTGACTTCCACTCTCGTTCTCCTTCGCAAGTTGCCAAGCATCTCTTAAATTGTTTTTATAATACTCTAGATTAGTTATGTAGTCCTCCCTATTTTTTTTAAGCACTAAGTTACATTTTAACATTTCCAAAGGACCTTTAGCGGTGTGACCGAAAACCAGCTCGAAAGGACTAAATCCTGTAGTGTCGTTCGGTGCCAACCTTAAAGCTGACAGAACAAATGGTAACTTTTCTTCCCAGTCGTGTTCAAACTTACTACACAGTTTTCGTAAGCAACTCTTTAACGTTTGGTGAAACCACTCCACAAGGCCTTGTGATTTGGGCTGATAAGGTGTGGAAGTTACGAGTTTAATGCCTAACTCTTTCATTCTATCCTTGAAATATTTGGATACAGAATTACTACCATTATCACTCTGTATAGTACGAGGCAGACCAAACTTAGAAAAATAATCTAACAATCGTTTAACTACGCTCCTCGCGTTACAGCTTCTTACGGGTATCATTACTTCTAGGCAACAGTCCGACCATATCGATAACTACATTCTCAAAAAGTTTGCCTACTGAAGGAATATTACACAACGGAGCTCTGGATATTACTTGATTCGGTTTTCCTGCAATTTGGCATTCATGACAGCTTAAAACATACTTCTTTATGTCACTCCTCATTTCAGGCCAAAAGTATGCCCTACTAATACACCTGAAAAATTTATTTACTCCCAAATATCCTTGCTCATCATGTGCTAACTTCAAAACTAGTTCACGAAGTTTCCTAGGAACCACTAATTGTTTCGTGATTTCCTCTTTACTACCTGACTTAGGACGAACATAACAACACAAAACTTCGTTCTTTAAACAAAACGTTTCCTTACACACATTATCGAGATCACCATCCAGCTCACATTAAAAAATTCGGGTTAGTGACTCATCCTCTCTCTGAAACTTGACTGGCTCATCCTTATTCGAAAGGTTAGTGCCTAATTTTTCACTGTAATTATTACTTGATTCCACTACATCGACTACATTACTCTCGACAGCTACACCTTCCCCTTGGCTATCACTGTCAACACCAATAGAGTCAGGTCTCTCAGCCACACTCTCGCCAAGGTCAACCTCACCACCTCTATCTCACTCGTTTGAATCCACGAACTCACTCTCGTTCGAATCCACGAACTCACACTCGTTCGGATCCACGAACAAATTATGACCGTAGTCTATGTCTGTATCTAAACCTGACCTAGTTACTACCATTTCAGGCACTGGAATATCCCTCACAACAGGATTCACATTCTTGGATAAAGCTAAGTCATTACCGACAATAATGTCAACGCCATCAACGGGCAAACTGTCAACAACTGCTAGTTTCACTTCTCCTGACACTACCTGACTTTCTAAGTTTAACTTCAACAAGGGACAAAGAACACAAGTGTTAGGAAATCCACCTAACATGACTTTTTCTTCCAAATTGATTTCTGCCCTGTTTGGCACACTCTCTCCTAATTAGTGAGATGGCAGCTCCTGTGTCTTGAAGTAAGACTGCTTCTCTCGAATCTACTCCTCCAAGAGAGGAAACTACACCTGACAGAAATTCACCAAAAAATTTCCTAGTTTCTCTCATCACATCATTCCTACTTGATGAAAGGTTAACGAGAGACACTGGTTTCTTAACGTCCTTCCTTTCTACTGCACAATTTCTTGCTAAATGCCCTTTCCTATTACATCGGAAACAAGATAATTTTGAGCCACTAGATGTCACTTTATTCTTACAAACCTTTGACGCATGACCAGGTTTTCCGCATGTATAACAGGAATAGTCACTTTTACTCACATTGCTATTACTAGAACTGAAACTTTTACTGCTTTGTACTCTACCTGACAGAGGAACATTTCGCTTCTTACTGTTACTTAAATTATAAGTCAAATTATATTCGTCTGCTAACCTAGTTGTTCCTGCAAAAGATACTTCTCTCCCATCTTCTATATAAAGTTTAATCTCAGGGGATATGTTATCTTTGAAGTTTTCTAGCAATACTAAGTTCTTCAAACCATCAAAATCCTCAACTTTAGCAGAAGTTAACCAATCAAAAAACAGCCTTTCTAACTTCTTACCGTATTCTACATACGTAATATTCTCGTCCTTTTTCAAACTTCTAAATTCCTTACGGTATGCCTCGGGTACTAACCTAAGCATGCTAAGAACAGTTTCTTTCACGATATCATAATCATCACATTCCTCCTTAGACATGCAACTATACGCAGTAAGTGCCCTACCACTCAAAAGTGACTGTAAATATAGAGTCCACATTTCTTTAGAAGAACCTGCTCTTCCCATTAACTTCTCAAAAAAGCACATGAAATATTTCGTTACATCTTCCTCATCAAACTTTGGTACTAATTTCAACACTGCACTCATACCTAAACCATCAGCTCCACTTTCGTTTTCGCCTCTCTGACTGGTAAGAGTACTTTGCCTTAACCGAGCGATTTCCAACTCATGCCTACGTTCTTTCTCTCTTCCTGCTCATACGTACGTACTTTCTCTCTTTCATCCTGCTGCATTGCCAACATTTCTCTCTCTTGCTCTTGCTGCATTTTCATTACTTCTCTCTCTTGCTGCATTTTCATTGCTTCTCTCTCTTGCTGCATTTTTATTACTTCTCTCTCAGCCGCTCTTTCATCTCTCTCATACTTTTCCCTTTCTTTCCTTTCAACATACTCACGGAGATCATTCTCCTCCAGACCTAGAAGCTTACCAGACTCAATAAATTCTTTCACCATCTCCCTCATTATGGTTCTTTCTATATTCTTGTTTCAATCTGCTATGGTGCCGAATAGCCTAGCAAGGTCGCCAATTATGTCACAGACCCCAGAGGTCAGCTACAGGTTCAATTTTATAATAAACAAAAAGGATTCAATACAAACAGTTGAAACTGGGGATATAAATATAGAAAGAAACAAACAGAACAAAGGTTTATTTATAAGCTTACTAACAAAGACAAATGCAGAATGAAATACTTGCTGGCCAGTTTTGCAGCTGTCGAAAATCAATGATCGAAGCAATGGCTTCCCAAAGGAGAGCTGTAGAACTTTAGACGTCTTCTTGACTCCGTACTGCAGAAAACAATGTCTATTCTTGATACTCGAAGGGCAGGAACTCCTCAAAACCTCTTGTAGGACGTTGCTCCTCTGAAGGCTTGCTCACCATCGGAATATCTCTGTCGCTCTCTCTAACTGGATGACTTGACCCGATTCTGATCAAACTCTCGTGCGCATTCTTCCTCTCTTATCCTTCGTCTGTTCCTTCTTCTCTTATCTCTCTCTGGTGATCTCTCACTGATGATCTCTGCTCTCTGATGGTCTCTCACCGATGATCTGATCTCTCTCCGATCTCTGATACTTCGTCAGTCGTATGTATATGGCGATCTGGGGGTGGGGCCTACCAGCGAACGTCACAGACTTCCGAGACGACAGGAACGTTCTAGAAGGATCTAGGCGAATAGTTACATCATAATACGCTGGGTTTTCTGACGACATGTCGGCACCTGTTGAGTTTCTGTAACACACCTGGGGATTCTCGAACCATCATGAGAACGGGCACCTCCAACATGTGCGCGAATGCCTCCTGGCTGTAGACCAACTTGAAGAAAATGCATTTTCCTTTCATTTAATATATTTCACTTCGCTATAGAGCGATTACCATGACATCAGTACATACGTCAAATGTACATACATGCCTTTTATACCTTTGTAGATGAATAAAGACATAATCCTCGAAGGAAAGAGAAACGATGAAGTTCTGCAAGGCCTTTCGACTTTTTGTCATTTACCTAGCGGCCTCTGTTAAGTAAAGGAAAATTACTCCATCGTTTCTCTTTCCTTCATGGATTTTATCTTTGTTTGTATATTCACCACGTTCCACATTTTCGTGAGTGAGTTATTAATTTGTAGATAATTCGTTCATTAATGCATTTTTTATTGTTGTTACTATTTCTATTTGGAATTTCCAACTTTAAACCGTAAACTACCAAAGAGAGATCATCCCTGCTTGTTATGGAAGTCCTCCCAGCTCATCAGCTGATGGGCTCCAGATTAGATTGCCCTAAATCCAGATGTCAGGCCTCTTACGGCGTCACTTAATGGATCGTGTCCCTTATCGAGTAGTGAAACAACAAAACCCCATTCCATTTTCGACAAAAAAGAATTTCTTTATATATATATATATATATATATATATATATATATATATATATATATATATATATATATATATATATATATATAATATATTGTATATATATATATATACATATATATATATATATATATATATATATATATATATATATGTATATATATATATATATATGTATATATATATCATATATATATATATATATATATATATATATATATATATATATATATATATATATATATATTCTTTGTTTTCTTTCTTTCTTTCTAATAGACTTGTCCAGTGAACCAGTACTGACGAAGTGATGTTTAGTTTAAGGATGCTACGTGAAATAAGAATTACCTTAATGACTTAACCTCAGTCACACTCCCAAATGATGTGTGTGTGAGAGAGAGAGAGAGTACAAGAATACCATTCACTACTAATATTAATGGTATGTACTGGTTCTTCTTTCTGTAGAAAAATAAAGACAATGCATTGTTTCTATACGTCCTCTTTATATGTAGGTTGTTTTGTCTTATTGATTAATATTTTTGGGTAGATTGGAAGTGGCTGAAATCTTGATATTAGTTTTGGTTTTTTTTTAGAGTAAAGGTATCTGATACTAAGCTTTCGTGGAGATAGAATAAGAACCTGTTCTTGTCTAGAAATCTGAGTAGAATGAAAAAGATACACTTAAAATCTTGAGGTTTAAGGAGGAATACGTTCTTCATCGTCAGATGGAATGAAACTAAATTTAGTTTTCTTCCTCCCGATGGTGAAGCTAATAGTAATCGTAAAGCTATGGAATTTTAAGATGATTTTTAACAATTTATCACGAGAGGACTCAAGAAGTCTTACTTCATCCTCATCTTTGAGGACCTTGATTATTTTTCATACCCATCAGAACTTCTGTTAATAACAAAATTAACATCAGCATTGTAAGACATTCAGTCGTCAAAGAAAGGCAAAATTCCAACGAAATAAAAAAGATACGGTGAAATTCCTTTTGTTAGTATAAACCATTTCAATGTTTCACAAGAAAATCTTAGAGAAATTATATTTAAATCTAAGCATCCGGTCCCCTTGCTTCCTGTTTTTTATTTCTGGCGTAATTGCCAACAAAATAACAATGAAAAATGCTAGGGAATTAGACGAAGACCTCTCTTGTCTCGTTTTGTGTCAGAAATAAAACATATTTACCTTCAGTGTTATTGTACTTTGTTTATGGATATATGTATATATATATAATATATATATATATATATATATATATATATATATATATATATATGTGTGTGTGTGTGTGTGTGTGTATTTGTGTGTGTGTGTATGTATATATATATATATCTATATATATATTATATATATATATATATATCTACTATATCATCTATATATATATATATATGTACTATATATATATATATTATATATATATGTTTGTGTTTGTGTGTCTGTATGTGTGTGTGTGTGTAGGACACTGAAAACCAAAATATACTACATTTTCTAAATCCGCACTAAGATAAAGCTTGATCCTTGTGTTTTACCAGTTACCTGCCAAATCATCAGTTTTTAAGGATCCTAGACTTTAGTCATTAGTAGCAGACCATGACGGGAGACAACCAACTTCCTCTCGTAATTTTTTCGTTGAGCTGGGTATGAGATAACATTCAGTCTGTCGACGTGTTTATTCCTCGTCCTACGAGTGTCATGAAAAATAGATCATACTCTCATAACACAGATACGTTGATTTCGATAGAATTACGTCTGACTAATCCATAGGTTACATAACACTATACCTGGTGTTCTTCCTTCTATCAGTATTTTGAGCATTAATGTCCTTGCCTGAAAAAGATAACAAGATTACATGCTTTCTTTTGTAAGACTTCTGAAACATAAAATGTTATTTTCACATTTTATTACAACATTAATGTTTCTACAACCTTCAAAGTACGAGATTTTGCTAATTCATTTGGAGTACTTCATCTTGTATCATTTCCCTTAATATTACTGCCTTTCGATTTTTCCCGATCATCTGTCAGTCTGCTATAACGTATTATTTTCTTTTCTTCGTTAATGTTGTCTATCAATGTTTCTTTGTAGCATTTGCTAATCCACCCTGCTCCACATTCACTCTCTAAATGTCAGGGATCCTTTTATGGCAAGATTCAATGCGGGCTTTTATTTCATCTACTGCTCAGCTTTAAACTATAAATGGTTGCTTTTACTATTTATCATTACGTTAGGAAAATTCTTAGGAAAAAAGAGATACTGGTTTGTCTCTATATTTAATATTATTTAAAATAGGATTCGCAAACCCGTCCCCCTTATTTTTGGGGGATTGCTGAGAATCTTTCGCTTCCCCTAACTCATATTTAGTCATTGAATTTTAAAAATATCAGTTTTTTCTATTTATGGTTTTTAAAAACTTCAATATAAAAGTGCAGATTTTCTTCCAAGACAGTTGCACCGCAAGGTGGTTGTGCCATAAGTACACCTCACGCGAACAACTGTAGGCATTACTAAAGTGTTTGCAGAGTCCCTTTGGTACCTAGCTGCACACACTTTTTAGTCTCCTACGTTACCAACATTCCCGTTTCCTTTCTTCAGTCTTTCTATCTAATCTGTCCAGATTTTCCTTCTAAGTGGAACCAAGTTTCTGGTATATGCGATATTTATTGAAAATAACGCCAGTTTAAATGAAATTTCCAAACTCTCTCTAACATACAACTGAATTGCAGTGACTGTTTCTCTCTGCTTTTACTGAGCTGAAGTTTAAAGACAGAGCACAGGTATCAGAGTAGCACTTCGTCACTACATTTGAAAAAGGATTTTTTTCGCTTACTCGGGGAGTAAGCCTACAAACTACTTTGTTGTCATGGTTGGTGCTCTTGGTCTTGTTCTTGTCGTAGGGCGGGGTATGAAAGCCCCATTGAAAAGCGTAAAAATGCCTGAAAAAGGTATTTCGAATTAAGTTAAAGATACAGGAATTTTAGGTTGGGATATTTACGATTTATTTATTGGAATGAAAATGTAAAAAATAAGTAATGTGCATGTTAAACGGTACAGAACAATTATTTCTAATCAAATATAGTGTGTTCATTTTAATTTTCGTTGGTGGAACAATGCACCATTTGACCGTAGATTTTAGCATGTGCACCGAGTAAGATGGAGATCGGATCACGCTTTGTTTGTTTTGATTTAACTGAGCTGAAATTTAAAGGCAGAATGCAGTTATCAGAGAAGCACTTCGTTACTACATTTGAAAACGGATTTCTTTTTTTTCATAATTTTTATTAGTTTTACCCTACCTTGGCAGATGTAGTGTCTGTTAGATAGAATAACTGTTTGAAATCCCCAAAGTTGAGATATCTTATGATCCCTCGTGACCCCAGTGCCCGATAGATGGACATTTTATGGCACTGGTGAATTCAATCGCTCTCTTTCTCTCTCTCTCTCTCTCTCTCTCTCTTTCCTGTGATGCTTATTTTTGTCATGCATCAGATTGCTTTATTAATTACCTTTCGTTTAGTTTACATTATTATCAAATCTCAGTTATGGCAAGTAAAACTTTGTACTGCTTATATGTGAGAACCAACTTTTATTTATTGTATATGTATATGCATATGTATATATAAATATAAATATATACGTATATATATGTATATATATATATATACTATATCTATATCTATATATATATATCTATATATATATATACTATATCTTAAAAAGGGCGCGGTAGTGCATTGTTAATCTCAGCTCATTCTGGTTAGAGTGACAAGCGCTGGGTTCCTCGAAGAATGCTGAAATGAAAAACACCCAGGAAGGATGACCAATGCTATTTGAGGTCGGTGACGCCTCGCAAACCACATGCTCTGGACATGCGGCACCCGTGGTTGCTAGGCGCCCCGCAGGGCGTGTATGCATGTGTGTTCGTAGAGGACACTCTTTGAGTACTTTTGACAGTGTGCGAAACACACCTGGAAGAGGTGTTGAATAGTATTGCAAGGTGTTGCAGACCCATCGAGTAAGATTGGTTCAATGTCACCATATAGAGAATGGATTCTCTAAGACTTTTTGACTTATTAAAAATGGTGTGGTTAGTCGGACACAGAGGGATTGCAGGGGGTACTTACTTAAACCTGATTTGGGAGAGGAAAATGACAGTTTAACGGGTTTTTTGGGGGTCAGAGTTAATTCATTTTATTCCACTTCAATGTATTCATTTCGTTCCATTTCAGTGTCAGCTAGTTTGGGAAATAAAAAGTATATTTTTTTTTGTATCTACGGGGGTTTATTAGCCTAGTCTTGCATTCCAGCTAACGCCCAGAGAGTTTTAACCACAGATCGAGGATAGGTAGTTGCCTGATAGCAGTGTGTTTCATTTTGTCTAAACGAGTATCATTTGGTCCTAAAAACTGATTTATATAATATATATATATATATATATATATATATATATATATATATATATATATATATATATTTAATATGTGTGTGTGCGTGTACGTATATATATATATATATATATATATATATATATATATATTATATATATCATATATGTATTACTGGTATCTTCTTAGGCACGAAGATATAGTAAATTCGTTGTATTCCACATAGGAAAATGAAAAAAGGTATATCTCAGAAAAATGCCCAACAGTTTCGTCCTCCAATGGACCTCTTCTTGGAGCGTTTATTAAGGAAAGAGATAAAGTTTACAGTGCATGCGGCCAAGAAAGGCCTAAAATGTTTTTAAACATACAGTTACCAAAAACTAGCAGTTTGAGCTACAAACTATTCAGCAGTAAAATAACAATAAAAACAAGAATAGCAGTTGAGCAAATGAAAAATACCAAATAATCTAACGAGGTAATACATCCATTTGAAACAGCATAACATACAGTACATATTAACAAGCCCTATACTATATGATAGTTAATGGATAACATTAATCCAATTTGTACTGACGTTTCATGACATGTAAGATAAAAGGATCTAATTTATACAAACCAGGCGATAAATTAAATTTTTTCCTTTGCTGTGAACAATGCAAGCTGTCTCTATCAAATTTCTTTCAATAAAACCTGTGCTCTTAAACAAAATCTTTGACCCGAGCCGATCAATCGGTGCATTACATAAACTACTATGAACACATAAAGCATTGCTCGTATTATTTGTTCGTATATTATATTTATGATTTAAAATGCGTTTTTCGAGTGTCTTCCCAGATTGTCCTATATAAAAACTACCGCACTTGCATGGGATGTTAAATGACCAAGATACGTATGAACCATTTGATTTCTAATCCTTGTGAGCGAGTAAATGCCCAGTTTCATAAAAGATTGAGAAAAGATATTTGGGAAAACAATCAATATATGGTTAGTACGTTTTTCTACTGTAAATGCTAGACTTCCCTATTTGTATGGTACAGTTAAAACCATAAGGAAGGACAACCATTACGTCCTATAATTAGTACTATTGGTTCAGTGTCTTACAAACTTTCTAAATTCTTAGTAACATTATTGCAACCACTTGTAGGTACAATATCTAATTCGCATGTTGAAAATAATTTAGATTTTGTAAACAGAATAATCGGGAAAACTCCAAAAGATGATGAAATAATGGTAAGCTTTGATGTTAAAAGTCTGTTCACCTGTGTACCTGTCAACGACGTCTTAGAATTTTTAAATAGCGAACTAAATAAACATGTCATGTCTTTGCCTAATCACGTAATTTTAGAACTAATCAGACTGTGCGTGGTTGACACTTGTTTTATTTTTAATGGCAAATTTTACCGACAAAAATTTGGAATGCATATGGGTAATTGCTTGTCCCCAGTATTATCAAATATTTACATGGAATTTTTATATGAATCTAGAATAGCTAATTCAATTATGGCAGATATTGTTTTCTGGGTTAGATATGTTGACGATGTATTTGCGGTACTGGAAAACTTCTATTGACATTCAGAAGATTTTAAGAGACCTCAATAATTTAGTTCCCTCTATAACTTTTTACGGTTGACGGAAGAAGACATGGGGTTATCTCATTTTTGGATGTTACAGTTGTGAGGTCAGTTGTAAGTTCTAGCTACAAGTTTAAAATATACAGAAAACCTACTAATAACAATCTTATTATTAGCAATTACTCCTCACACAAAGTAGAAGTAAAAACTCTCAGCATTAAGATCAATGTTTGTTCTTAGAGCTCTTAATATCTGCAGTCCGGAATTTATCAATGAGGAACTAGAATTTATATATCAAGTTGGTATTGAAAATAATTTTAAATTGGAAGATATTGATTACAGTCTAAAGTTAGCACGAAAAACATTTTATTCATATGAGGAGAAAAACATAAAACTGGATTTTATATGTTTCCCATACCATCCCACATTAGAATCTATAGTCTACCCCCTCCCCTAAAGTTTACTTGTTTTAGTACAACTTTTTCATATCCTAGCACCATTGGAAAAACTTTAATTCATAATAGTCCGGAGAACAATGAAGGAGTCATATATAGATCCCATGCAAGTGCGGTAGTTTTTTATATAGGACAATCTGGGAAGACACTCGAAAAACGCATTTTAAATCATAATATAATATACGAACAAATAATACGAGCAATGCTTTATGTGTTCATAGTAGTTTATGTAACGCACCGATTGACTGGCTCGGGTCAAAGATTTTGTTTAAGAGCACAGGTTTTTATTGAAAGAAATTTCACAGCAAAGGAAAAATTTTAATTTATCGCCTGGTTTGTATAAATTAGATCCTTTTATCTTACATGTCATGAAACGTCAGTACAAATTGGATAATGTTATCCATTAACTATCATATAGTATAGGCTTGTTAATATGTACTGTATGTTATGCTGTTTCAAATGGATGTATTACCTCGTTAGATATTTTGGTATTTTCATTTGCTCAACTGCTATTCTTGTTTTTATTGTTATTTTACTGCTGAATAGTTTGTAGCTCAAACTGCTAGTTTTTGGTAACTGTATGTTTAAAAACATTTTAGGCATTTCTTGGCCGCATGCACTGTAAAACTTTATCTCTTTCCTTAATAAACGCTCCAAGAAGAGGTCCTTTATTTGGAGGACGAACTGTTGGGACATTTTCTGAGATATACCTTTTTTCATTTTCCTATGTGGAATACAACTGAATAATATATAATATATATATATATATATATATATATATATATATATATATATATATAAATTCTGTACTTGAAATGCCTATGAGATTTAAGTACTTATACCACATACAACTTCGATAGACATGAGAAAATCATCCATTTGATAAACTATAAATGCTCATATGTAAACAGCTAATTACTCACACTAGTGCAAACTAAGACTGCTCTTAACTTCACCGTGATATAGTGTTATTTTAAATGTTCGTAGAGTAAAACTACCTCATTATTTTTAGAAATAAATATTTTTTTGCTCAGGCATTTCCCTCCCTATCGCATTTTTCATTCTTATAAGCTAGGGTCCTGTAATGATTGTTTTATGACTCATACGTAAAATAGAAGTTTCTCTTGGTGGTGGTGGGGGGGGGGGGGGGGGGGGGGGGGGGGGGGGGGGGGGGGGGGGGGGGGGGGGGGGGGGGGGGGGGGGGGGGGGGGGGTGGGGGGGGGGGGGGGGGGGGGGGGGGGGGGGGGCGGGGGGGGGGGGTGGGGGGCTGGGGGGGCAAAATCTGGGACTGTGAAGTCTAAGGTGATGTATTTTTCAAAGCTTTCAAAATCAGTTACACTTCCTGCAAGTCATAATTAAAGAAGAAAAACTAAAATTAAAGAAAGATATTTCCGCAAGAGCAGAGATTCCATGGTTGACCATATACTTGAAAATCTACCGAAATTTGTAACATCGAAAATGGTGAATGAAATGAAAAAAATACCTGAAAAGGGGAAATGTATTTGGCATTTTTATATGTTGGTTTTAGTAGCAAATATTTCAATAGCAGAGTTCAATGAAGTAAAATTTCAATTAATAGCGTTTTTTCCAACATTCAAAATTCATGTATCCTATGACATACATCAATAATCTCAGCCAAATCACTCTATCATTGAAACACCCCAGCCCCCCCACCCACCCGCCACAAAAAAAAAAAAAAAAGGATGCGCCGAATTGAATTCCATTAGCTACCTTGCTTAATAAAACTAAATATCACCTACATCAATTTCGATGGCAATAATATTAATTCTAAGATAAGTAGAATTTCGGTGAGATATGTTTAGTTCATTCTAATCATGTTTTTCGGGAAACAGCAAACTACATCCATCTAAATCTTATAATGTGGACACGTAAAAAGTTTATCTAAGGCTTTTCCTCCCATTATAAATCTGCATATATATACATATATTTATGTAAATACAAACATACACACACACACACACACACACACACATATATATATATATATATATATATATAATATATATATATATATATATATATATATATAAATATATATATAATATACATACATGCATATATATATATATATATATATATATATATATATATATATGGGTATACACTATACATATATGTATATATATATATATGTATATATATATATATATATATATATATATATATATATATATATATAAATATATAATATATAATGTGGTATTTGGGTATGTGAGATAGTGATTCGTGATTATTAGTCTAATAAAACTTATTTTGTATCTTACTATTTTTTTTCCTATTATTTTCAGATTTATTTATTTGTCATACAGCTGAAATGAGAAAATTAAGGTTTTTTTCCTTATAAACAAATACAATCTTAATTTTATTCCCTTTCTGAGCCGAAGAATTTTCATTAGGGTCTATAATCGCTTAGATGTCTTCATAGTTTTGGAACTTGAATCTCTTACTAGGATCCCCATTTAAGTCTTCGGGGTTTTTGATTCGAATTGCGAAAAATGTAAATAAATCAATTAAGGACGCCAGCAGTCAAGGAAATTCTCAAACGTTTCAGTCATCTGATTTTGCCAGAAGGGAACAGAATTGGGAATATGAAAGTAAAGGTACCTTTAGTGTATTAATTAGATATAAAGTTAATTTGATACACTTGTCATCTTCAAGTCCTCCAGCTAAGATGACTGACTGTTTAGATCGCGGTTCTCTGAGCAACAGTATTGAGTACAGTGTGAAAAACCGATGCATTCAGTATCATTTACCTGATCAGTCGAGCCATAGTCATGTGTTGAAAATGGAAAGTCGAATCAAATTTGTGCGGGTTATTCTTGTATTCTTCTGTGTATAGGAACGTGTATAAAAATTCCAATAATATTATCGAAGAAAATCTATTCGTATTTTAGGCTCAAATACGCTTTATACAGGCTCAAATAAACTGTATGAAAGCTCTGAAATTCTATGATAAGAGGGCAGGATACCTTTTGATACTCGTTGGTAACAAAAAGCTTTAACATGTATACTATACGGAGTTGTATAGAATGAGGATCTGTTTTTTTTCCCACTTTTTCGTGGAAAGGGAAGTGGTAAGCTGGTTTGGGTTGTTATATAGGTTTTCCGATGAAGATATAGTAGTAGCAGCATTTAATTGGTGTCAGAACGCCGGTGGAGCATAAATTCCATCAGAGAACCAGGGAAAAGGATTTTGTGACGCAGAGAAACTTTCTTTTGATGTTTCACAATAAATCCCGAATGAGGAGACAAACGGACGTCACCCTTTGTTGTCTACCTGCCGTAGGAATTTCACTCATTTCCAAAAAGAGAGAGGGAGAGAGAGAAAAAAAAAATGGTCGTTATCAGTCTCCGTTTCAGTAACTCTGATTAAAGGCGCCAAGTCCGGAGTGAAAAAGGATCCGAGAGTCTTAATTGAAGACGAAATATTTGATCACTTGCGCAGACGCTCTCATTCTTTCATGATTCTGAAGCGCGAAAAGGCTCGATGGAAACGAATCCTAATTGACTGCCTAGTTGGCATTTCCTAAAACGAATAACTAAACAAATAAAAGACCTGTCGTGACCTGGCAGATGGATAGGAGAGCTGGGCGAAAAGGGGCAGCGATTTGACAAATGCAGGAATAAGGACATAGAATGAGATGAGAGATTTTTCACTGCTATTCATTTTAGCTATTTTGCGTTAATTTCTTTTGCTCCGTCTTTTTTTTTTCTTTAACTATGTCTAATTTTACGTTGCAATATCTTATTGAAGGAAATTAATTTGGAGTCGAGAAAGTATATTTGCAAGGAATTTAATCTCTTCCTCCAGTGAGATGAATGAAAATTATTATTGTAAAGCACAGCGTTTGGAGCTTCATATACTTTCTATACTTTTTTATTCTACTTTTTCGAAATCAAATAATATGCTTTCCATGTCAGAGCTAAAGACCAAACTGAGTAAGTTGTCTTTACTTAGTTAAATTTAATCCTTGCTTTTGCCCGTAAATACAGAGTTCGCACAATACAATGTTTTGTAAATTTGCTTTTCTTATCGTTGTTTTTATGTTTCCTATATTTTCGTCTGCTTTAAACAAAGCAGATATATATATATTTTTTTTTGTTAAATGAGCTTACTTTCCTTCAGAATCCATATAGATACAGATTCCTTTCATTTCTATTTGCATTAAAAGTGGAGAGGGACAGAAAAGTACAGCCAGAATGGAATATGGTTTAATGAAAGATATACGCAAATTTCTTAGAGGGTTGCTCCTGACGCGATGAATTCAAGAGCTTTGTTACTGATTTGGTGTTTTCCCTTGTTAACGTTAAGCAGTCTGATTATTATCGTTGCTCATTAACACTATAGCTTTAAGATATTACTGTGGTTTTAGCGCTTCCACTCATTTCCTTTATATTTTGTACATTTCATCAGCAAGATTGGTTGAACTGCGTTCTAGATAAACAACAGGAAGCCAAACTTCTATGTAGAGTTTCTCCTCGTTCATTTCCTCTTCAACTCAAAGTTCTTAGAATGGACAATTGATTCAAGCTTTCAGAGAGAGCAGGAAGTTAAAGTGTTCATCTAGGCTTTCATTTTATATATATATATATATATATATATATATATATATATAATATATATATATATGTATTATATATATATATATATATATATATATATATATATATATATATATATACATATCTAGATGGACTTCATTAAAACTGGAGGTCCTCCTAGTAATTGTACCAATGCACAAAAACAATTGTGTATGTGATAAGTAGATATATATATATATATATATATATATATATATATATATATATATATATATATATATATATATATATGTGTGTGTGTGTGTGTGTGTGTGTGTGTGTGTGTATACATGCACGTATGTGTGTGTATGCATAGAGGCATTTGCTGATACTTTTATATGAGCATAGGAGTAAATAGTAGTACCTGGGCATTGTTCTTAGAAAGTAGGATCAGAAGAGTATACAAATACACCAAATCCTAAAACACACAAGATCTTTTATATGGATGTCTGTGACCAAGTGATCAATTTTTGATTGACATAAATTTGAAATCTAATTTAGTATTTAATCAAGAGAAAAAGAACTGCACTATTTTCCATTGGCCTTGATTTGTGGGACATCAACAGTAAGTAATAAAGTTTTCCTTGTGTCTGGGTTCTAGTTCATATTCCGTTTGAGAAAATGAGTTCTCTTCTTATCTTAGTCACATTGATTTATGCGTATAATTTAAGAGTTACCCAGAAGACGAAACACTGATTTGACTAGACTGACTGCACTCATATAATGATCCCTTTTTGACCAATATTGCAGTTAGAAATTATTTCCTGCAAAGTTTAGACTAACGTCGATAACTGCACCGTGATTAATGGCATTTCCAGATGTGCTGTTTCGTTAATTCAAATTGCATTTTTTACGGCTATGCCGAAGCAAATTACGTGTTTACTGATGATGCGACTTTCATGTTTATGGCTACAAACTATTTCTATGTACGTGTTACTAAATGTATTATATTACTTCAGTGACAAGGAAAAATAATTTAGAGGCACAGGTGTACTCCAACCCTTCTATAATATATATATATATATATCTATAGTATATATATATATATATATATATATAGATATATATATATCTATATATCTTATATCTATATATATATATATATATAGATATATCTATATATATATAGTATATATCTATATATTATATATATATATATATCTATATATCTATATATATATATATATATATATATCGATATATATCTATATATATATATATATATATATATATATATATATATAGATATATATATATATATATATATCTATATATATATCATATATATCATATATATATATATCATATATATATATCTATATATATATACGATATATATATATATATATATATATATACTATATCTATATATATCGATATATATATATATATATTATATCTATATATATATATCTATATATATATAGATATATATATCTATATATATATATATATCTATCTCTATATATATATATAGATATATATATATATCCATATATCTATATATATTATTCATATCATATATATATATAGATATATATATATATATCTATATATATCTATATTATATATATTCACAAAAAAAAAAAAAAAAAACTATATATATATATATATATATATATATATATATATCTATATATAGCGCATCTCCTCTCTCTTCTCTCTATTATATCGCTTCTATCTATATATATATATCTATATATATATATAAATATATTATATATATATATCTATATGTGGGTTGGGGTACAACACTGCTGATGCCTTGTTTTTTTATGCAAAATAATATATATAATGCCTCCCTTACCGAAGCTTTTTAGAATTCCATTCACGGTCTTACCATCAATGATTTTTATATTTTCAACTACCACTTTTCTTGTGAAAATGTTATCGAAGTTTGTTTATCGCGAGCTGTATGGCTGGGGCTCCCAGCGAATACATGATTAAACAGAATGATAGCATCAAGACGATATGCAAAAAAAAAAAAAAAAAAAAAAAATTGCAAAACACTGTTTGGTGCTTTGCATTGGGAACGGGAAACCACACAGTTCTTGTTAATGACACATCTCTTTTTCCAAAGTTTCTCTCTCTCTCTGTTTTTAAAAAGTTTATGCCTCAGCACTACTGAGTAGTTTTGAAATAGATTTACTCGGTGTCCAAGCTATGGTATTTCATGAACACTTCCGCATCTAGGTAGCACATTCAAGAACTGTAATAATGGTGGGATGAAATGAAGAGACTGACAAAGTAATGGGGCATTCCTCTATTACTTCGTGAGGTCGACCTGTTTCATCAGAATGCATATCTAAATGTTATTTATGCTGACGAGATCCAAGATATTTTTTTTTTTAACTATTAACCAAGTCTTCTCATTGGGATAACTATTGGACTTTTGAAAGGGATTATTACTCCAAAGGAATGTTGAAATAATTCAGCGCAAGTTTCGCCTTATTTCAGATCAGTCTTAATTCACCAAGAAGAGAATTGAAGCATAATTTATGTAGTTTTAAATATTCATAATATCCCAAATGAAACTGGTCAGCTTAAATAGAAAGTATTACAGATGTAATAATATAGCAAAGAACACTCAAGCAAGATTATCATAACAGGTTTAGATGCTTATAAATTTATACTGGTAAATAATTTTTGATAATGGAAATTAGATACTGAATAAGTAAGGGAAATAAAAAAGACATTAACTTTTTAGAAAGTTTAGTTTCCGATGTTAATGCTGCAACTGCTTAACATAAAAAACAATTACATGATTTATAAGTTTAAATTAATTTCATTAATGAAAAACAGTTACAAAGACCTTTGTTTATAAGATGTTTACTCAGAGAGAGAGAGAGAGAGATAGAGAGAGAGAGTTTCAAGTGAAGACGTCTTAAATATTTCTCATAACTGTAATTAGCATGCCTCACTATCTAAATAATCTAATGAACCATGGGATATTGTATAATTGCTCATGCTTATGTCACTAATTCCTTTTTAGGGAAGTTGTCCCATGTATATAGCAACATTATTGAAATTACATGATCTTTGTATTGTTATAAAAAAGAAGGCATGGTCCAACCTCCAGCTTACTCGGGATGCGTGCAAGATTTTCCCACACGCATGAGTTGTAAACATTACATTCCTAACTTAACGTGAAGTGGTCATTGTAATTAATACTCATATTTAACACTACTCATACTAACAACAAGAATCAATTAATAAAAATTCAATATACTAAAGAAATTAAAATGCGCTGAAATCTACGGTCAAATAGAGCCTTGTTTCACCAGCAAAAATTTAAATAAATGCGTTATATCTTATTAGAAATACTTCTCTGTACTTTTTAACATGCTCATTATTTCTTTTCTTTATTTTCATTGTAATAAATAAATCATAAATATCCTATCCTGAAATTCCTTTATCTCTAACTTAAAAACCTTTTTCAGACGTTTTTAGGCTTTTCCATAGAACTTTCCTTTACCACCCTTCCCAAAACAAGAACAGCAACAACAACAAATTAAGTTGTATGCTTACTCCCCGAGTAAGCGAAAACAGGAGCAAGCTTATAAAGGAAACAAATTCTGAAAAATTCTTAAGGTGTCGATATTCAGCTTACACTGTTGTGGTGAACTGGATAAGCTTGTCACGTTGTACTCCTGCTTCCTGTCTTTTATCTTTCTGTCCAACCCCTCTCTGTTGCCTCTGAGTGCAACTGCAGGGTTTTCTCCCAGTCACACCTTTAGATCTTTGTACATGACCTCATTTATATCCTGGATCTCTTTATCTTCCTGTCCAATGACTCGAACTCCCTCTTTTCAGTGTCTTCTGCGATAAATGGCCGAAAGTGCCCTAGTGGCTGGCTTTATAGCCCAAATTTCATGATTCACTCGTTCATACAGATAATCTTGTTTCATTTCAGATGAATTTTGGGGCCATATGTGTTGTTGAAGGAGAAAAAACGAGATATGCGTAAAATAACAAAATATTTTTTTTTTTTTTAAACGCAAAGGGAAAACCTAATAACTTTATTTCATAAAAGTCGATATTAATCTTCTCCTCGTACCTCTTTCATATTTTACTATCTTATTTTTACTAACTGAAACTTTGGTTTTAAATTATGACGCATTGTTCTTATCAGATAGATAAGAACAATGCTTCCTAATTTACAACTAAGGTTAAAAACTGCAATAAACTAGCGATGCGTCACTGTCGTATTGCATTTTGGCATAATTGTTATGTTCGGGTTTCTTAATAGAAAAACCTTATGTAATAATCTTGCGGAACTTTCCAAGTAGACAATAACAGACAGACAGAAAGCCACACAAACAGGAGAGAGAAAGGAACTGATGATATATTGAGAGAAGTTTATCGTTGTCTTCTAGACACTGTCTTTTATACACAACAATTCTGTATAGAACCCCAATCCCCACCACCCACCTCTCTCTCTCTCTCTCTCTCTCTCTCTCTCTCTCTCTCTCTCACTCTAATCCTTTCATTAACTCTCTGCGTGTTCCCGCATTCTACCTCCTTAGGGACTACGAGAGGAAGTTTTTGATGGATTAAATTTCTCAACCGCAGGATCCCTCTCTCCCTGTTTGGTTTATGCTTCTTTTTCATTCGAGCCCTTCCGATATTTTTCGGTGAACTATAACGTCACTTCACTCGAGGCTTTCCTAGAATATCAAAGAGACTTTATAATATTATATATTTTGTCTATCTCTTGACGCAGCGTCAGTTACTATTATTAATATTCCATTGATGTCGGTAACCTTGATGAATTAGTGTTTTTTACGCTTTTCATATTACCTCATTATTAACAGTATTTACGTTTAAATTATCAGCATTATTCCTTGGGACAAAAGTACTCAATTTAATTACAATATATAGGTAATTAATTTTCCTACAAAAACAAGTCATTCAATTTGAATAACAATAAGTGTTTTAGTATTCGATGACTTGCATATTTCCAACAGAGATACTAGTTTATGACAACTTTCTAATGCATAATTACTTTGTTGTTTGCTATATATATATTATATATATATTATATGTATGTCTGTATGTATGTATATATGTACATATTATAATTATATATATATATATATATATATATATATATATATATATATATATATATATATATATAAAATTCATTAATGATATTGTTGGCGATTAGAAGAGGGTTTTTGTCATCACAAAATGGCTCTCAGTAAATTTTCTGTTTACAATAAGGAGCTGTTGTTTGCTGTCTAGTACAGGAGACGAAAAACACCATAAATATGATACCGTAATATCAACCTCAATAAAATCATTTTATAACATGATAACAAATAAGACGCTATCAATACTGAATCAAGCAAAATAAAACAGATTCCTAATATCTATCGCCAAAAACGAACGCTGAAGACCACTTGTAAAGCCGATACTCACTCAATCGATAGCCAAACTTCAAAAAGTGCCTTAGATCATCAAGAGAGCAATGAGCTTCCTGTTCATAGTTGATCTTAGCATTACTTTTCTAGCAAGCACATCTGCGTGCCGCTTTACTCGAATTTGCAGTGCAAGACAACTTTGCCATCAACCAATATTCCTGAATCAATATGCTTTACAAATAAGTAGTTGGGAGCTGATAATGAGCTAAGTTCTAAGATGCAACCTTTCTGAACAAGGACAACTGACTTGTGAAATAAGTTTATTTACTGGAAACTGAAATCATTGCCAACGAAGATAGAGAGGATACTCTGTGAACTTTGGGCAACTGAATGGAAACTTAGGAAGAAAAAGTTATAATTTCCCCGTTTATATGGAAATTATATACATAAAAGAAAAGACTTTAATGTAGACATACTTGAATATGAGTGTTGACAGAGAATCCTCTTTTTATAATGCATAGCTATGCTAAATTTGATTCATCATCAGAACTACAAAAGGTGCTAAAATATACCACAATGAAATGACTGCGATAAAAACTATATTGTTCGTGTATGTGATAGCCAGTGATTACATAGTCATATAAAAATCCACGTTAATTTCTTGAATTTGAGGCAATGGCAAGGCACAGGCGTAGTACACGACAATGTCTTGTATCTTGAGCTATTATTAGAGCAATTGCAACTCATAAAAATTGTAGGCATGTGCAAAGTATTTGAAAAACTTAATCATATTGTTATGAGTTTTTATTTGCCATATTTTGCAATGAAACTCTTAAAGAAGCATCATAAGAATTTCAGGATAAAAAAATGTGAAAACTTGCAACAAACATTTGAAAGTTTAGAAGTTCATAGTACAGAGGATCTCCAAAACTTCGAGTTATAAGGAAACTAGAGACGACAAATATTTGCTTATCTGAGTTGACGAAAATGTAAGCATTACTTCTGTGCCCTTGCTTATTTTGTATTTGCTATAAGTAAGTGCACCGAACAAGAAAATTTAATTTCAAGGAGTAGAAATAATCATGTTCATCCAACACATGGTACCTAAGATACAGAATTGCTGAAAATTTGAAAGGCCAGTTTCGTAGGTTTAGTTCAAATGATGCTATAATTCGTTTCTGAGAAACTTCTGGAAGTAGACCGCTGCAGAATCAAGATAAAATCAATACTGTGTCGAGGTCTGCAGTCCAATGATTTTTTCACAAGAAAACCAAACATTAGTCTGAGAATTATTATTATTATTTTTACGAACATCTCTAGAGCGTCTGCTACTGATGAACCTTGATATTATACATTATTAGTACGAAGGTTTTTATTTATTGAATTTTTTTTCGCTGAAAACTACAAGAGTATCAACGGCCAGAAATTCAAACAAATTATTACTAGAAAAAATTTTTATGGTTGTGAAATAAAGGATAGTAATTTTCATGATGAAAATAAAAAAAGCTGAATATAAACAACTACAAAGCTATATATATGTATTATATATATATATATAATATATATATATATATATTATATATATATGTATGTACATATATATATATATATATATATATTATATATATATATTATATATATATACATATACATATACATATATAATTATTTATTTATGTGTATATGCATGTGTGTGTGCGTTTGTACACTCCGATCCATTTAAGAGTTATAGATATCATTAAGTAAAAACCATGTGAATTAATTTTATTCAAAAAATAACATTTAAAGGTTTCGTGAATAATTTATCGTTATTTGCAGCAAATTATGAAGAGCATGGTATGGGAACCCATACAAGTCAGCTAAATGTAATTACGGTAGACTGTTTAGAAGCCATCATTCCATAATATTGCCCAAAATTAGACACAATTTATAGTACCGTGTTCATGCTGCCATTGTAATGTAAACCTCATAATCGTGATGTAGCCAAAATTTGGCCAAGGTAAATCTTCTGTTTATATTGTTTTACATTACTACGTACATTGACTGATGACGCGAACCAATATCGTCGTTTTCTATTACGGTATAATAACGCTATAAGTTGCCAACTTACGGTACGTCATCAATTATTACTGATAATTTCAATGTCAGGTGATTTCCTGTTGTTACTTAATTTAAATACCAAAATATTTTAAGAAACCCCCTTTAAAAAAAAAGAAAATCATGAAGAAAGTGGTTCATGTGAATATGTTTTTACGTTTTAGCTGTGTGGAATAATTCAGAAATGGGTCATGAGAAAATTCGTCATTTAATACCATTTCGCCATAAGATAATGAGTGGATCTCGTAAATATAGAATATTTTCTTAATATAATGACAATCAAACCGTCTACAGACATAACTACACACCGAGATAAATATTCTATCGAAAAACTCTCATGCTATTACATTCATCTTCATCTACATCAAGGTACGTCATTATTATTTTTGCTGGCTACCTCATATTTCGTCGTAATGAACCGTTTTTACGTTTACGTTCCCAATGTCATTTCATTCTCAAGGTATCATATCCCATCTACTTATAGCGCTGCAGCTGCCATTCTAAATTATTTGACTATACTTTAGATTGTGAAACCTTCAGGTTATCTTAGAAATAGTCTCACGCTTTAATCTTAATATCTTCTACACTACTTTTCCGCTTTCATGAATTATTCAAGATCCGCATAGCAGACAGTAAACACTCATGTAACTTCTTCAATCTAAATGACATGGTCCTGCAATGCCAATTTACGACTGTATCTCCAGACTGGGGAATGTTTTAGCTTTCTTTCTTAAGGAAAAGTTACTGAAGAATAGAGTCTGGCCATTTCTATGCATAAGTGGTCTTCCAGTACGACTTTAAATTATTTTTGCAATACCAGGTAACATAATATAATGGAAGCAACAATTAAAAAAGTAATTACGGACAATCGTGGGCTAAATCAATGAAGAATATCTTCATCATAATTATTTAATAAGACCAGTCCCCGGTAATGTTAATTACTGTTATTCGTGTGCAATAAAAAGTAAAAAAAGAGATAGAAGTTTCAAAGGCTTGTTTGGCCTTGCATGGCAATGAGCTTTTCTTGGCGACAACAAATTGATTATTTAACAATCTTATGACTTGGACTCACGGGCTTCAGTCATAAATACTGTCTCCCCTCACTCATTCTTTCAGAATTACGGCTGTAATAATTTCTTCGTTTCTCGGAAAACGATTAATCCACCTTCAATGATAACAGAAAGATAAGAAAAACAAAACGCAGATCAACTTTCCCTGTGACGATTGAGGACATTCAACTCTGACCTTATAAAGAAATTTTAGACCCAACGGATTTTACCGTTGGTAGTCGGTTTGAATTATATCACCCTATAGATAATGCAGCTCCCGATCATAGTCAAGGAGTTAGAAGAAATAGGAAGTCAGGTGTAGACTTTTGGACTTTTTTCTATCAACCAGTAAACGAATTTCTACCGAATTCAACCAGTTGTGATTTCTTTCGACGAATGATTGTCAACCAAGTCAAATATTTCTGCCAGTGATTATGGAACTCTAAGTCAGATAAGCACAATTTGATTTTTAACGGAATATAGTAGAATAATAATAATAATAATAATAATAATAATAATAATAATAACAATAATAATAATAATAATAATAATAATAATAATAATAATAATCATCAGTGAAAGGCTATACAACTACCTAGAGGAGACAAACACCATCCCCCACCAACAGAAAGGCTGCAGAATGTAGTGTAGGAGCACAAAAGACCAGCTCCTGATAGACAAAATGGTAATGAAGAACAGTAGGAGAAGGAAAACCAACCTAAGCATGGCATGGATAGACTATAAGAAAGCCTTCGACATGATACCACACACATGGCTAATAGAATGCCTGAAAATATATGGGGCAGAGGAAAATACCATCAGCTTCCTCAAAAATACAATGCGCAACTGAAATACAATACTTACAAGCACTGGAATAAGACTAGCAGAGGTTAATATCAGGAGAGGGATCTTCCAGGGCGACTCACTGTCCCCACTACTCTTCGTAGTAGCCATGATTCCCATGACAAAAGTACTACAGAAGATGGATGCCGGGTACCAACTCAAGAAAAGAGGCAACAGAATCAAACATCTCGATGTTCAAGGACGACATCAAGCTGTATGGTAAGAGCATCAAGGAAATAGATACCCTAATCCAGACTGTAAGGATTGTATCTGGGGACACCAGGATGGAGTTTGGAATAGAAAAATGCGCCTTAGTCAACATACAAAAAGGCAAAGTAACGAGAACTGAAGGGATAAAGCTACCAGATGGGAGCAACATCAAACACATACATGAGACAGGATACAAATACCTGGGAATAATGGAAGGAGGGGATATAAAACACCAAGAGATGAAGGACACGATCAGGAAAGAATATATGCAGAGACTCAAGGCGATACTCAAGTCAAAACTCAATGGTGGAAATATGATAAAAGGCATAAACACATGGGCAGTGCCAGTAATCAGATACAGCGCAGGAATAGTGGAATGGACGAAGGCAGAACTCCGCAGCATAGATCAGAAACCAGGAAACATATGACAATACACAAAGCACTACACCCAAGAGCAAATACGGACAGACTATACATAACACGAAAGGAAGGAGGGAGAGGACTACTAAGTATAGAGGACTGCCGTCAACATCGAAAACAGAGCACTGGGGCAATATCTGAAAACCAGTGAAGATGAGTGGCTCAAGAGTGCATGGGAAGAAGGACTAATAAAAGTAGACGAAGACCCAGAAATATACAGAGACAGGAGAAAGACAGACAGAACAGAGGACTGGCACAACAAACCATGCACGGACAATACATGAGACAGACTAAAGAACTAGCCAGCGATGACACATGGCAATGGCTACAGAGGGGAGAGCTAAAGAAGGAAACTGAAGGAATGATAACAGCGGCACAAGATCAGGCCCTAAGAACCAGATATGTCCAAAGAACGATAGACGGAAATAACATCTCTCCCATATGTAGGAAGTGCAATACGAAAAATGAAACCATAAACCACATAGCAAGCGAATGCCCGGCACTTGCACAGAACCAGTACAAAATGAGGCATGATTCAGTGGCAAAAGCCCTCCACTGGAGCCTGTGCAAGAAACATCAGCTACCTTGCAGTAATAAGTGGTACGAGCACCAACCTGAAGGAGTGATAGAAAACGATCAGGCAAAGATCCTCTGGGACTATGGTATCAGAACGGATAGGGTGATACGTGCAAACAGACCAGACGTGACGTTGATTGACAAAGTCAAGAAGAAAGTATCACTCATTGATGTCGCAATACCATGGGACACCAGAGTTGAAGAGAAAGAGAGGGAAAAAATGGATAAGTATCAAGATCTGAAAATAGAAATAAGAAGGATATGGGATATGCCAGTGGAAATTGTACCCATAATCATAGAGCACTAGGCACGATCCCAAAGATCCCTGAAAAGGAATCTAGAAAAAACTAGAGACTGAAGTAGCTCCAGGACTAATGCAGAAGAGTGTGATCCTAGAAACGGCACACATAGTAAGAAAAGTGATGGACTCCTAAGGAGGCAGGATGCAACCCGGAACCCCACACTATAAATACCACCCAGTCGAATTGGAGGACTGTGAAGAGCAAGCAAAAAAAAAAAAAAAAAAAAAAAAAAAAAAAATAATAATAATAATAATGGCAGAATTAAGCGAGTAGATTTTGTATATTGTTTTTTTCTATGTTCCTTACAATTCGCTTCTCAGGCTCAGCGATGTTTCTGAGTAACTGGCCAATATTCATATTTATAATTTTTTGAAAATTCCCAATATGAATATTGGCCAGTTACTCAAAAACATCGCTGAGCCTGAGAAGCGAATTGTAAGTAAAATAGAAAAAAAAAAAAACAATGTATAAAATCTACTCGCTTAATTCTGTCATTCTTTTTAACAGCATTTGCATAAAAGAGGGTCTTCTAACAAAATAATAATAATAATAATAATAATAATAATAATAATAATAATAATAATAATAATAATAATAATAAAATAGGTAAGAGAGATTTTTAGTTTTTCCCTTTTTTCTCGTTAACAACCTCCCTTTTTAGCTTAAAGTAGTTCTCCGTAACCGTATTTTATCTCGTTACTTCCTGATAAATAAGGTATTTGAGGAAGAAAATTATTCTTCTCGAGTCCCGTAAATCCCAGTAGAGAAGCTACTCTATGTGTGTTTTTTCTTCAAGAGTAATTTGCTTCTTTTATGGTTAAAAATAAATCCTTTATAAGATAAGGAAAAGAAGCAGCCTTTGTAGTTTAAGTAACTTGTAGTTTAAGTAACTTCTAGTAAAGTTCTAAAGGCTACAGCCAAAAAGGATCCGACAAGCTTAATTAAAGTTATTTTTCAAAATATGATCACTTCTCCCAGACAAAACTTTGTGAGTAAAAATAGATAGTAAAAAAATGTAGTTAAACATATATATGTATAAAAAACAATATATAAACAATAAAATCCATATTAATACTTAACATTCATATCAAAATACGTACAAGTTCTAAAAATTGCGTAAATCTATCTATCAGATCGTACGGGCAACTTCGACAAGAACTTTTACCTAAATAGACTGGAATAAAAGTGAATATTTCATATAATATAATAAAAGTTTCAATAGAGGTTAAGCAAACAAGTAAAACACCGTATCAAGTAGCCGTTATATGAGAACCCTGGATCTCTTGGCATCCACGCAATTAATGTAAAGAATCTCAAACTCGTGCGTAGGGGTTATCGTCTTTAAGCATTCGTTAAAAGGAGTTTTTAATCTCTGCATACTTTCTTTACTTATCGCCGCTTAAATGTAACTATTTTGTAAACTGAGTTTATATGTACATAGATATCTAAACCTGTCTCCCTCACAAGCTATACGAGTTTGATTAAAAAATGGCTTGATTCTTTTGTCAGCGCTTAAATTGTTGTCATTATAAAATGAACAAATCAACAATTAAAAGAATAAATAAATGAAAAAGGGCCATTGTAGTTCACGCCATTAATCAGAACTTATTTTTATTTGCAAATCTACTCTGTCAACGTCCTGATTGCTCTGCTTTTTAATTGATTGTTTAATTAGAAATTCGGAGCAGTATATTTTGTTTGATTTGTAACGTTTTGTCCAGTCGATGTAATGTTATCCCTGATAATGATGTTATATAAAAGCGTTCACTGTACTTCTAAGTTTCATCATTATTGCCCGAATCGTTTTTAATTAGCAATAGTTAGTGCAGACTTTTTCCGAGTTCTTTAATCAGCTTTGCCGAGGCGGTGCACGTAACTTTCGATTGTTACGTACGATAGAATTGTCCTTCCAGTTCTTATACAACTAAGTAAAAATACAAAACATTAGGTTCGTTTTTGCATTATCATTACTTATAGAAAGTTGTGTCCATACTGAATAAGAAAGACAGAAAAAATACACAAACATATTTCGATAAAATGTATAATGTATGTTTTGGAATCCACGGCCTTGGAGTTTATTTGAGAAGATAAAATACTATTGCATATATTTAACGAGCAAGATTACTGATAGCTGGTCCTGAATATTTTTCTTCCACAATTCCGTATAATCCATAGCTTTTAAGCTTTTGTCCTTGAATGATTCGGGAATATTGAAGCCCATATTTATATAAACATGAGATGTAACAGTCTTTGAGCAATTTTGATGATTTTCAGTGCTGTACAAAAAAATTATAAACTTTTATTATGCTCAATAAATTTTTATAAATCTGGTTCAATTAAAGAATTTTTTTAATTCATTACCTGAAGGGGTGAACACTTGACTTGATAATTCTAGAAATTTCAATTAATTCTTGGACTTTGAATGGCATAACTTCCTGATTTGATGAAAGTCTAATGGCTGTGAAAATGACGGATAGGATGAAGGATTAGTTTTCGTACTCAAGCAAAAGTAATTTACCATTTGGAATTTGAATCAAAATGAGGTGGCACTCAAGTCTGTCTGTCTGTCTGTCTGACTGCCTGTCTGTTTGTCTGACTGTCTATCTGTCTGTCTGTCTGTTTGTCTGTATGCCTGCCTCTCTCTCTCTCTCTCTCTCTCTCTCTCTCATTTAAATTGTTAAAATTCAGATAGAAAAGGGAGGCAATTGCGAACCAGTTCCTTAAGCAATCCTCTTTAAAATGTAAAAAAATAAAATAACATGAAATAATGTTCATCATATATCAGTACATCTACAGGGTTATTTGCTGCATTATTTTGAAGAGAACTATCATCATAGATTTTTGTTATTCTAAAGAAGACAAGGAATAATGTTAGCTCCTCAATTTAGTACGTTCAGCTGACAGTCTCATTTAATTCAAGAGGGGAAACAAATTAAAAACCAATACTCAGAGAGATGGAAAAAATCCCTTATTTCTAGTCATGCTGTTAGAGTTAACGCGAAAATTACATCGTTATCTGACACATTTCATTATAGGGACAAAAAATCTATCAAAGATGATCCAGTATTTCCTGTTGTCAGCGAGAGCAAATATCTGATATCATTGAATCCTTATTGCCAATATTCTCTGCTTTCCACTTCAAAACAAAGGTTTTATTACACGGATGAAATAAGCTGTGCTTTGCTGAGAAAAGGTAATGGGAAATCAAAATAGGGTATAGAATGTAAAGATAACAAAATTATCATCTCGAAATGAACTACAATCGGAGAGAAAATAGAGAAATGAATAAGATAGACTATTTTTTATTAGAATTCATTTGGTAAATTATACTGACTGCTGCACTGTTTCCAAAATCAAAGACAAACATAGTTCTTAGATAGAAATGTACAAAATAGGATTTTAATCAGCCTAAAATAGTAAACTCGACTCCGATACGAGTCTTTAAATGCTGGATGTCTGCTATTGTATAAAACATGAAATGAGTTGTTGTATAAAATATGGGAATTAGTCTTATAAAAAACTGACAGAGTATATTTCTTAAAACCAATGGATGTCTATGGATTAACTTGTTTTGAAACGGTTTCTGTTCTTTTCACTCATCATCAAATAAGCAATAAAAATAATAATCCAGATAAACAGTTGGTGGTTGCCGTAGGGACTTTCAAAATACACAATGTTTACATTTTCATTGGATTATGAAAATTTGACTTTACAGAGAAATATTGGAATTCCATAAATAGAAAAGGAAATATTTCCTCCTGTATCTATCTGTATTTATTTTTGCGTTCATATAATTTTCCCCGGTTTTTCATGAATTAAGAGGGAATGATTCGATAGAATAAGTTTTTATCTTCAATTACTTTATAGGATTAGATTCTCTACAACTTACTATTTCCCAGAATATATAAAAAAAAACTTTTCTTGGATAGCAATGCTCTCTCTCTCTCTCTCTCTCTTGCTTGCTATTTTGACTGATATTTGAAGTTTCTATCGATGCGCTAGAACTTACTGACTTGTGACATAAGGATCATAGACCTTAAATACAATTTTTCGTTAAAAAGAATTCGATTATAACAACCTTTAATATATTTTCTTAAGTCTCAGAGATTTAGAGTTTTTGTAAGCAATCGGGCAAGGTTATAATTTATTGGAGGAACTGCTAAAAAAACCGATAAAAGCAATGACAAACAAGTGAAAACAACAGATATCTGCAAAGACAAATCGGCTAAACTTGTTTCAACATACTATAATAAACAAGCAAAGGAAATTAACTCAGTTTTATGCACTGCTGCTGATGATAATTAGTTTTGCATTGAGATAGTAAGCAAATCAAATTGTTTTTATTGAGAATATTTTTCTCCATAATGACTTAAGAATTGCTTGTAATCATTTTTATGTGACGTAAGATATGATAACGTGATATTTTTCTGACCCATGACAACAGAATCTATAGTACAATAATTTATAAAATGCTTTCTTTCATTACTTTTTTTCCATCATAGCCCGAATTAGAGAATGTCATCTTGACTGGTCAAGACTAGTTTTTCCATTATTACTTTTCATTCAAAGGACCTTCATGACGAACTTAGTTTTTAATCTGGTTTGAGAAAATCGGAGAGATGGGTGATGTGGAAGTTCAAGTGTGGCGTCTTTGTCGTCTTTGTCTGTTCGTCCGCAATGTCAGCCGTCAGATCTTGAAAATGACTGAGGCTAGAGGGCTGCAAATTGGTATGTCGAACATTCACCCTCCAATCATCACACATACCAAATTGCAGCTCTCTAGCTTCAGTATTTGTTATCTTATCTAAAGTTAGATCAAATAATAATATTTGTGGCACTGCTGCTATAGGTACCAACAACACAGGCCACAACTTGACCGTGGCTGAGTTTCATAGGCCTTAGCTGAAAGTTTCATGCAGCATTATACGCTGTACAGGAAACTTGATTGCGAGGAAGAAACTTCTGCGTGTTCTTTACTTTCTTTTATTTAATGATGGGTCTCCTTCATTAAAATATTGCAAATTCAAATTAAATGTCGGAACCAAGATTTTGCTATCATATTTACAATGATGGTATTTCTGAACTACCATTATAGTATGATAGCATAAAATCTAGTGATTTTTTGGGGGTCGGGGGTTGCGATTTAAAATTTTCTTCAAAACCCAGTTGAGATAGTGGGAGAACGATAATCTGTCTCACTTCGGTTGATTTTCTTCTGGGTTAATAGTCCGGCAAGTTTTAAACTATCGTTAACATGGCTAACAGCCAGCAGACTCCAGTCGTTATTTCCCTCCCTGTCTGGGTGTAGAAGACGAGCTCTCTATGTCTCTTTACCGCCAAGTTATCTTTAGTAGAAAAAACATAAACGATAACTTCCAATTTGTGAAAGTAATATTGCAAGACTATTCTACATTTCATTGACGTCAATAAATACGAGTTTTGAGAAAATTACATTTCAATTTTGGAAGACTATAGCTCTGTGAGAATTGCTTGAGTACTTTGTAAATCGGTGAAGGATTCATGCACGCCTTTGAAATATGTCTCCTGAATTTCACACAGAAAGAGTAAAGCGTCGTTACCGCTCCTTTTTTTTTTTTTTTATCGAATTCAAATATAGCCTTAGAGGCCAGTGTTGACAGTTGCCAACCGTGGGGTAATTACCCTACGCATAGGGTAATTCAGCCTCAAATCTAGGTCTGTAGGGTAATGGGGTAATGTCACGAAATCTGAACTAAACGTAGGGTAATTTGTCTTCTATTTGATTTTACATTTATTTATCTATTTATGTGCAAAAGACATATAGAAAAAAAATTCGTATTCCTACTTTTTTATTTTTATTTAGTGTGTCAAAGCAACCGCTGCAACAAACGGTCGGAATCTAAATTGTATGAATCTTTTATGTCGGATTCTCTATCAGTTTCAAATGTTTTGGCGGCCAAGGCGTTAGATTTCATCCAGGCATTTGTCTGGGTTGAAGTGTTTTGTATTTATTATTCCAACTTTGTTAACATTTATACCTAAGTTACTGAATTTGTGCTTCAAGTGCTATGGATGCAGGTCATTCCACGCCTAAGAATAAAAGACATTATCGAAATGAACTTTCAAAGGAAGAGTAGAACAAGCCCAGGAAACAAAATTTGATTCATACTGTGGGTAAGAATTTTGAATAGCCACAGCTGTGATTGTGTAACTGATTCTTCCTTACCATGACTTGTTTATAAGTGATAAGGTAATAGGCTAAACAAAGGAAATTTTAAGCTTTTAGGCCACACGTACAGTAAGGACAAGAAAAGTAGGGTAATTTTTGTGCCTAGCTAGGGTAAGGAGCTCTCAGATGGTTGGCAACACTGTTAGAGGCTGATAGTTATACCCAACTGTATTTGGCTCCAGTAAATCTGATACTTACAAACTATAGAAATATAAATTTTTTCCATATATTGGTAATAAAGACGCATAGAAATACATGCACAGGTTACAGAATGATATTGAAATATAGCCTTAGAGGCTGATTGTTATACCCAAGTGTATTTGGCTACAGTGAATCTGATACTTATGAAATATAGAAATAATAGATAAAAAAGGTTTTCCATATATTGGTAATAAAGACGCATAGATATATATGCATGGGTTGCAGAATGAAATTGAGATATAGCCTTAGAAGCTGATTGTTATACCCAACTGCATTTGGCTACAGTGAATCTGATAGTTATAAAATATAGAAATATATAAAAAAAGTTTTCTATATATTGGTAATAAAGACGTATAGAAATATATGCATAGGTTACAGAATGAAATTGAAATATAGCCTTTGAGGCTGATTGTTATACCCAATTGTATTTGGCTACAGTGAATCTGATACATATAAAATATAGAAATAATAAATTAAAAAGTTTTTCCATTTATTGGTGATAAAGACGTATAGAAATATATGCATAGGTTACAGAATGAAATTTAATAACTTACGTTACGGTTCGGAGAAATACTTTGTCCAGAAAAAAGGAATAAACACGTTAAAACTTATCACATGATCTTTCCATAAGAATTCCTGATCCTGTGGTATTCACATTAAGGGATTCCAAACTCTTTCTTAACGAATAAATTCCTTAAGAAGTAATATGAAGGTTATGCGGGATAGAGGACTAAATTAAAACTGGGGTTTTTGCCCCTTTTCTGCGCTTGTTTATAAACAAGATATTTCGTTTAAGTACATGGGTTCATATGCTCAAAAAATTCGTAAAATCAAATAGGCTTTGTTTATACTTGAAGTCAGTCAGCATAGAATGCTTTACATCCCCATGCAGATGATTCATCAACAGAAATTACACTTTATTGTTATGTACTGCCTATTAAAAAAAGGGGGGGGGGTGGAGGGGAATAGCCTAGGAGAATCCTATGAAACGGAGGTGCTTACGGTTTTTTTATCATCACCAGGCAATTATATATATATAGATATATATATATATAGATATATATATATATATATATATATATATATATATATATATATATATATATATATATATACTCACACATACACACACACACACACACACACACACACACATATATATATATATCTATATATATATATATATATATATATATATATATATATATATATATATATATATATATATAATATATATATATATATATATATATATATATATATATATATATATATATATATATACACATAATGTATGTATATATGTATAATCAAAGGTATATAATCTTTTCTAAATCCCATAGATTATGAGTTATTTATCGATAGAATGCTGTTGTTTTTTTACAAGCATATTATTACAAGAATGTGTTATCAGAAAACCTACTGTTTGAGATATTCAGGTCTCAGTGCAAAAATCTGCTTCGATTTTTGAAAAAGATGTAAAGTGAATCTTAGAAATCAACTAGGGTATGAACATTATATTCGTTGGATTCCTTCGTTGTTTTAAGTACTTAACGTACGACACAGTGCAATAATGCGTAAAATTTAGTGACATTTTTGACAATATTTTGTTCGATTTTCAACCCAATTCGAAAATATCGAAGGCAATAACTATTAAACAGAAGGAACAAGCGCCCTTGTTATTCACGGGTTTTAATATAACGTAAGCAAACGCGACAACAAGTAACTGACATTAAAAAAAAAAATCAAGAAACACAACAACAAGTAACTGACATTGAAACAAAAAATCAGGAAACGCAACAACAAGTAACTGACATTTAAAAAAATCAAGAGAAGCAACAAGTAACTGACATTTAAAAAAATCAAGAGACGCAACAAGAAGTAACTAACATTTTAAAAAATCAAGAAAAGCAACAAGTAACTGACATTTAAAAAAATCAAGAAAAGCAACAAGTAACTGACATTTTAAAAAATCAAGAAAAGCAACAAGTAACTGACATTTTAAAAAATCAAGGAACGCAACAACAAGTAACTGACATTTTAAAAAATCCAGAAACGCAACAAGTAACTGATATTTTATGAAATCCAGAAAAGCAACAAGTAACTGACATTTAAAAAAATCAAGAAAAGCAACAAGTAACTGATATTTTTAAAAATCAAGAAAAACAACAAGTAACTGACATTTTTAAAAATCAAGAAAAGCAACACGTAACTGACATTAAAAAAAATCAAGAAAAGCAACAAGAAGTAACTAACATTTTAAAAAATCAAGAAAAGCAACAAGTAACTGACATTTAAAAAAATCAAGAAAAGCAACAAGTAACTGACATTTTAAAAAATCAAGAAAAGCAACAAGTAACTGACATTTTAAAAAAATAAAAAAATCAAGGAACGCAACAACAAGTAACTGACATTTTAAAAAATCCAGAAACGCAACAACAAGTAACTGATATTTTATGAAATCCAGAAAAGCAACAAGTAACTGACATTTAAAAAAATCAAGAAAAACAACAAGTAACTGACATTTTTAAAAATCAAGAAAAGCAACACGTAACTGACATTAAAAAAAATCAAGAAAAGCAACAAGTAACTGACATTAAAAAAATCAAGGAACGCAACAACATGTAACTGACATTTTAAAAAATCATGGAACGCAACAACAAGTAACTGACATTTTAAAAAATCAAGAAAAACAACAAGTAACTGATATTTAAAAAAATCAAGAGACGCAACAACAAGTAACTGATATTTTAAAAAATCAAGAACAGCAACAAGTAACTGACATTAAAAAAAATCAAGAAAAGCAACAAGTAACTGACATTAAAAAAAATTTAAAAAAGCAATAAGTAACTGACATTTAAAAAAATCAAGTAACGCAACAACAAGAAACTGACATAAAAAAAAAGAAACACAACAACAATTAACTGACATTCAACGAAAACAAAAATTCATAAAGAAGAGAAATGATTTTTAAAAAAAGATTAACAGTCAGCATGGGAAGTCTATTTTATAGAGATCAATGACACAAAAGGTTTTGGGTCTCAATTTCTGCCCGGGGTCACCTATAAAATTAACCTGAATTTACATGATAATCAATTACTTGAATGATCTTGAACTGAGTATTCAGGAGCGTTGTTCAGTCATAAGCGTAAAAGATGTAAAGCTTAATCCAGCGATAACTTTCCTTCTCGTTCTAATTAGCTTTTCTCCGAGGCAAGATACTAAGTATTTGTAAATCTTATTACCATGACTCACGATTCTCCATAAATATTCTCTCCCTCTCATTTCTTCTTAAAGATTTATGGCTGCAATGTATTCTCAGGTCTGTAATACCTTTTAAATTCATCGGGTCACTACACCTTCAATAGCAGTTATTATTGATTCTTAGCTTCTTTTACGTTTTTTTTTCATGTATCAACATTCAAAGAAGGAAAATATATGAAAAAGAGGAAATTTTGTCCGGTTATAAAAAGACATGGCCACTCTTAATTAGGAAAAGTAAACCAACCTAGACCAGGTATAAATAAACAAGAACATTGTTTATTTTCCACCATCATCAACTTTTATGCATTCTCTTCAACGTATGATGGTATATCATGAAATCTCATCAACAGATGCTTTATAATGGCATGTGTTCATAGAATTTTCTACGAACTTTGCGATAAAAATATAAAAAAACATAAACTGGGCTAAAGAGATAAAAACAAAAAATCAGAATGTTGGATTTTAATTGGAGAGACAAGTGATTTAGCGGATTTCAGACTTTTTGGGTAGAAATCAGTGATACAGTTCACACATTTCAACCAGCTGGCGCACTCTCCATAACTTCCAATTAAAAAGCTTAGAACTAACACGCCGACTTTTCGACTATATTTAGTGGAGATGGCATACGTTTTGTTCAGCGTTGTAATTGCTAACAATTCATGCTCAGAATGTGATTTACACAGGGATTTTGAAAATTGGAGATCAAGGAGCTTTTTTGGTTTCACTTTAGGATGGAAATAATTCTTCTTTCCGAGGAAATGCATCAGTTGCCGATATCATAATCAAAAAGAACTATATATACTTTGATTTTTAACTTTTCCGCTATAGATGTCGATATTCATTTTTTAATTTAGAACAAAAAGCTTAATATATGAAGCTGAACAGCGGTGATTATATATATATATATATATATATATATATATATATATATATATATATATATATATATATATATATATATATGTGTGTGTGTGTGTGTGTGTGTGTGTGTGTGTGTGTGTGTGTGTGTATGTATGTTTTCTTTACATTTTATGGTAGCAATTGTTGAAAGGCAGTGATTATTACTTTTCTCGATAGGAATAAAATGAAATGGTTTTAGCGAATAACACTAGAACCATTTCATTTGCACTCACGTTTAAATCCAAGTAGAGGAGCTGGGCGACGATCTCCTGGCGCTTTGAAACACATCCAGTATGAGAGAGCCAAAGGATGCTGCGCTTTGTAGTCTTAAAAAAAAAAAAAGAAAAAAAAAAAAAGAAAAAAAAAAGTCACGTTCGTTTTTGTTGTGACCGTTCCAGTAACTTTAACTGGAGGTGTAAAGGTTAAGGCCGAAAAGGTCCAGGACTCCAGGCAGTCTTAATTAAAGTTAAAACATTTGATCCAGGCACTGGCACTCCATCTCCTGCACGATGTCTATCCACGCAAATGGCGAATGTGATTGAACCCAATCCAAATATATTTTTGGGGACTTTGGGCCTGATAATTAAACAAACGGAGGACAGTTCTCGGCTGAGTCAAAGAATAATTGAATGCTTCTTGTCGTGAACAGAGATAACCTAATACCATATGAATTATTTATGCGTAAGTAGAAACCCACCTGTTGCGCTGGTTTCGTTCATATAAAGGTAACTGATGATTATGCATAAACAATGTTACCATGACTGCAAATCTAGTCTTGGATTTTGAATTCAAAGTTAGCATTTGACCTCCAAATATAATGCTGGAAAACTTCGTTGTCAGTGATCGTCGGTGTATTTTATAAAAATAAAATGATTAAATAAATATGCATCCAACTAAACTGCACAGATTTCCTACCATTCGAATTTGATGAGATGATTTCCATGGGAACAAAAAGACAAATCAGAATTGATTTTTTTCCAGATTTGAATCACCTTTTAATTGTACTCTTAAAGTTTCACTGTGTTACATTTCCATATTTTTGTTTAATCTTGAGAACACATACAAACTGCAAGTAAAGGCGAACATCATCATGAAATACACATGGCAGTTGACTGAACGCAACATCATATTTCTGAGGTGATGTAATTTGAATTTGGAGAGAGAGAGAGAGAGGAGAGAGAGAGAGAGAGAGAGAGAGAGAGAGGAGGAGGAAGGAGGAGGAGGAGGAAAAGACGCTGGATACAATAAGACATCCTAAGATGATGAATGTTTTATAACAAGTAATGATGAGCTTTTTAATGTGTTAAGCTCCCTAAAAATAGAAAAATATTTCTCCAATAATGAATGAATGAAGAGTGACTGTAAAACTAGGGATAAATAACAAACTAACCATTGCAATAAATTTGTTTAAATGCGTACAAACTAAACATTGACTATCCCATTACGAAACATAGGTGATGATTTCTTTTTACCATGACATTTCCATTGGAACTTGCAAATTATAAGAAACAAAGAAGCAAGTACAACTTTGCCCTTGGTAGCTTTTGTAAAGAGAGTACGGGTCTCTGTATCCAGGCGATTAATGTAAGGAATTCCAAGCTCGTGCTGAAGGCGGATTCAATGTCGTTGATAAGAAAGAGTTTCCTTTCTACATGTATGTATGTATGTATGTATATATGTATGTATGTATGTATGTAAAATTAAATTTTATAAATATAAACTCACGAATCAAAGCAATTTTACTCTAGAGAGATTGACTACTTACACTCATTATTCCTGATTTACTCTCTTGACATAAATAAATCCATTATTCGGTTGATTGTAACTACACGACATTCCATGTCTTTCCTTCAATAATCATCAGATGTCTTTTAGTACCTTGCTGCATCTACTGATAAAGCATTATTTAAAAAGAAATAAGCACGCCCCCAGTATGCTGCATCTATTTGTAAAACATTTAAGAACACGAGTGTACTTCCAGTCAACCATAGCTGTTGTAGTAGGCGTGTCTTTAGATGATTGGTGTTCTCTAGCTTATCTTTTGTGCATTTTTTGACTAATTAGTCCTTGAGTTTGGATATCTTATTTCACTTAACTCTGTCTCTGTACTGGTAACTGTTACATGAACTTCGAGAACTGAGTTACATTCTTGGACTAACCATTAACCATTAAACCTATAGTCGTAATTTTTAAAGAATTACTTACATGGTACAACAATAAGTATAGGATATCATGCAATTTGCAGTTAATTTTTTTTTAGGAAATTCAATAATTGAACTAGATAATCAAAATGAACTTTACATCGCGGTTTACTGAAAATGTTTACTGGCCTTAACATGTTTTCATAAATATAACACTAAAACTATATTCATGATGTTCAGCCTTTTTTAGTTTTCTGCTTACTGATACATGAAATTTAAATAAAATTAGCGAAACTCATTTTATACATTTAGGCTGTACAATATACGGGAGTTATCATCAAATTTTGCAACCTCAGTCGCAGCTGCCGTTTACGTAAATAGCAAAAAAAAAATGAATAAATAAATGAAATAAATAAAAAAAATAAATAAATAAATGCATAACTAAACAAATAAATATATAAATGAATAAATAAAACAGTAATAGCTAATGACTAATAAAAAAAAGAAAAAAAACATTTATCATATTACGTCGTTATCGTCGTAATATTTTGAAATGAAAATACGAGGAATTCTAGTATAGTCGTTGCATAGTAATTGGCTCGTCTTGGATATTATAAAAGACGAGAACAACGTATCCTCACTTCTTCCTGAAGAATTACAACTGTAATTTGTTCTTTTCACGAAAAAATTGCACTTCACTCGAAGTTTCAATTCATACCAATGCCTTTAGAGAAAAAGTCTATTTATCTTTCCTCTCGGTAAAGGAGAAGAACAAAGTTGGCTATGCGGAAATGTTCATTAAGAGGCTGATGATCTTCTCAAACAAGTTAACCCAGTTCTGGAAACTTCGAAGCCTTGCTGGTTTTTGACCGGGTCACAGGATGATTCGGTAAAAATTTCAGTTGAGTACAAAAGCTTTAAAACAACGAAGTTAATTCAAATCCCCTGATAGACTCTCGGCCGATTAGTGCTAAGAAAATCCCAAATACTTTTATCAGCATTTTGTGAAAGTTTGGTGTATTTTTGGGTTGTTGCTAAAATAAAGAGCATATCAGGCTATTCCTCAAATAGCATTAGGAATTCTTAGACTCAGTCGTTACTATATGATTATTGGAATTTACCATGTTTAATAAAACTGTTATATATTTCATCATCTTGCAGTGACTTAACAAATTTAACCAGCATTTAAATGGGTTACTTTTAAGTGATTATCCTTTATCAGATTTTAGAGTCGTACAACGGATTTTAATTTAATCGTACTTTTGCATTTTTTTATTCTCAATAAAGAGATATAGAAAATAGGGAACGAGAGGATTTGAATCTGGAGATTTTTAAAATAACATATATATAAAACACTGGGTTAGTCATCAGTGTTGTGCTGTTCTACGTTATGATATATGTATATGAAACCGAATTATATTTATCCTGGCTCCATTATGAAAATAATTTGTTATTTTATCTTACAATATTCTAGAGCAAACCGAAAAAAAAGAGTACCTTTCTCCTTGAATTCGCTGATGCGTGAGAAATTCTTTCTGTTAAAAAACCAAATACATTTCGGAGTGATTTTCTCACTTTGTTTTCCGGTACATTTATGCAAACAGCGAGAATGCATGGTAATTAGTGTTATTTCCAGGGTTGCTGCTTCGTTAATTCAAATGACACTTTTTATGGCTTTGCTTATGCAAATTTCCGCGTTTGTTCATTTCGCGACTTTTACAATAATGACTGCTGGCTGCTTCCGTGAGGTGCTAATGCAATTAATGTATCCTTTATTCCTGTAATATGGAGCAACAAATGGAACTGATATGGTAATTCGAAGAATAATGCCACTTATCTATGCATTAAACTGCATTATAATTATATGATTATTGCATCCCCGGGAATTAAAGAGTGAACTCGACGAATAACCGAAATAGTCTGTTTAATTGTCTACTTTTAACTGAGCACTTCTTTCCTTCTTCCTCCTTTTACATCGCCTGCATCCTCCGTGGAAAGGAATTACGTTGAATCATTTACCACAAGTAATCCCTCTAATCCTTTGGTCTTCCGCTTCCTTTTTATTAGTGTATTTGGTTTTTGCAATAGTTATTAAAGTGATTAGAAATAATAGCTATGTACATTCATATCTATATATCTGTATATATATATATATATATATATATATATATATATATATATATATATATATATATATATATATATATATGTATAATATATATGTATATATATATATAATATAATATATATATATATATATATATATATATATATATATATATATATATATATATATATATATATATATATATATATATATATATATAGTATATATATATATATATATATATATATATATATATATATATATATATATACATATATTTATATATATATTTATATATATATATATATATATATATATATATATATATAATATATTGTATGTATGTATAAGGATAATTATCAAGTTGCATTTACCCTCAACGAATTATTATGCTCACCAACCTCGACCATGATATAAATTATTCCTTTTTCAGCTGATGCTAGGGTGATAGGGACTCTATCTACACAGCTATAATTCTCCTTGGGAATATATATATATATATATATATATATATATATATATATATATATATATATATATATATATATATGTGACTGGTAAAGGTGTTCTGTAACAACAGAATTCCATCTAATAAAAGGAGCCCATAAAAACACCAAAATGTAGAGAGAAAAGTACTATATTTCAGAGACTGCTGTCTCTCTCTTCAGGTATATGAATGAGAAAAGTTTACAGAAAAGGTGGTATTTATACCAAGAGATTCGTCCACAAGTAAGCCAATTTAGGTCACCCCGCTGATAATCTTCCTTTAATCTTCTTAAGCGTTGGTTGAATGAACACTGCGTCGACGATGTATATATATATATAATATATATTATATATATATATATATATATATATATATATATATATATATATATATATATATATATATATATATTATATATATATATATATATATATATATATATATATATATATATATATATATATATATATATATATGTATATATATATATATATATATATATATATATATATATATATATATATATATATATATATATATATATATATATATATATATATATATATATATATATATATATATATATATATATATATATATATATATATATATTGTATGTATGTATAAGGATAATTATCAAGTTGCATTTACCCTCAACGAATTATTATGCGCGCACCAACCTCGACCATGATTATAAATTATTCCTTTTCAGCTGATGCAAGGGTGATAGGGACTCTATCTACACAGCTATAATTCTCCTTGGGAATATTTGTCTTTTATTATTCTCTATTTGGATGCGTTGGATTCTCCTGAAGAAGTTTCACTATTTTAAATTACTTCTTAATTAGCAGTTTACCGATAATTTCCTGATGAACGTCTTTTCCCATTTTGCACAATTTGAACACGCTTTCTTAGAACTGAAAGCACCTACAGTGTGTCATACGTTAGTTTAGTTAGTATATATAATGACCCATTCTTATTGTAATAATATTAGCAATGTAGTGAACGTGCGTACGATTAATAAATATGTAAAATGATTAATTCTATGAGCATGTAACAACTGAGGTTTGTGTAACAAATCTAGGATTATTCGGTATATTAGAAATTGTAGATTATAAGAATAACTCTAAACGAATGACATGTATTGCAATAAAATTGTAATAAAATGTTATCATGATGAGTATCAAATAAAATAATAATAATAAATGTAAGAATGATTTGTACTAAATATATCAGAAACTGTGATCAGTTTAGTCTTTCTAAAAGTTAACGCATTCACTATTTGCTAAGAAGAGGCAGGGTTAGGTTTACATCGCAGTATCTTTTTTATATCGATCTAGCACTATGTACCGTGTGGTATAGTTAGTTCACTAATTCAAATATTTTAGAAGTCAAGTATCTCTTAGGCCTTTTCCTTAAGCTGAAAGCTGAATACCGTCATAGAACTATCACTTGTCATCACAGGCATTTATTATTAAATTTGTTTTTCGTACACATCAGGGTCAAGATCCCCATTTCTTTCTTAGTTTTTAAAGAAGATTTTTTTTTCTTTTATCTAAAAATCCTCCTGTTTTACCGTGTATTTCGTTTCTAAACCTAATTCCTCTGGTAGCCTGTCTCCTTCTCCTCTATGAAGAACAGCGAGAATGGCGCCGTTTTATTTTCCGTTATCCATTAGGAATGAATAGGTTGATTTGGAATCGATCACATGAGGAGAGCTCATAGGACTCTAAACACAGGGTTTTCAATTTTTCTCTGCTGCTGGACACTGCACATGAGTATCCCACTCAAGAAGTCTTTCCTGAGGCACAGCGGCAGATAATAAAACATATTTCAGCTAGAAGAATCGCTGAAAATTTTAGTCATAAGACTTTCTCTAATCAAAATAATTTTCTCTTTATTGCTGACGTCTTTCTTCCTTCGGGGTGTTCAAGGATTTCTTAGCAATCTAAGCCAAAATGATTGGTCCAAATGTTTGGCTCATGGAATATTTTACCTGTTCTCCGATGTTATTAAATTATTCGATAGCAAAACTTTAAACCAGCCTTTTAATTAATCGAATAACATTTGTTCCTTTTTTTTGAAACTCATACATTTTAATTAAAGTCTGCAGGAATTTGGCTTAATACTGGTGCATTTTGCGAAATGTAATTTGTTGAGCCTGCAACTCATCTGTGAAGTAATCAGTCATCCAATGTTATTAGTTAGGTTAGTGTAGAAATATTTTTATGTATGGTATTCATATACCATAAATAATTTCAATCTTTCTGGTTTTTATGGAGAAACATGTCAGATAAAGTATAACGCAAATACCAGACAAAAATGCCAATTATGGTCTAGAGCTCCGACTTTTGACGAAGAATAAACAATTCGCCATAAATATAAACATCTGATTGACTTTATTTTATCGGAACTATTCACTCCAATCTTAGTAAATCTTTTTGTTTTGTTTTTACTTCGTTCTAAAATAGAACAACAGAAAAGTTTTGGTACCCATGGCTCCCGTTTCCTTGTGAGAATAAATATATATGAAGAGGAGGTAAAGACGAAGTCTTGTTTCATTCATACCTGATTCATAAACCAATTTAGCCCCTTGGTATACCTGTCCTGTCTGGATGGGTCAAGATTAATATTTAAATTTCAGCCTGCATTATAGCCTCTATGCGAAGCCCTTTTCCACCACTCTAAGGTAAATTACTCAGATAACTCTGAAGTGGGAATGGATCAAGTGATTTACAAAAATGTAACACTTTGTATATCTCAAACAAGCGATGGTTTGTTGCTTGGGAAGAGAAAAACAGACCATTTGATATCAGTGGAAACTTACG
>NC_061107.1:100952479-100954979 GCF_015104395.2 Macrobrachium nipponense
TGAGATCTAGCTGCAATATCGTATCGACGTAAAGCTACAATCAGCAATATTAGTATATATATAATATATATATATATATATATATATATATATATATATATATATATATATATATATATAATATATATATCTATATATATATATATAATATATATATATATATATACATATATGTGTGTGTGTGTGTGTATGGTATATATATATATATATATATATATATATATATAGAATATATATATATATATATATATATATATTATATAATATATATATATATATATATATATATAGTATATACTAGGTTTATATACATACATATATATATATATATATATATATATATATATATATATATATATATATTTAAATATATATACATATAATATGTATATATACTATATATATATATATACATATATATATATATATATATATATATATATATATATATATATACATACATATATATATACATCATATATATATATATATATATATATATATATATATATATATATAAGTATATATATATTTTATATATATATATATATATATATATATCTATATATATATATATATATATATATATAACATATAACTTCAGGAGTCCCAGGAAGACATCAGCTAACAGGCTTACTTTAATTTATTTGAAAAATTGTTTCCATCACGTTACTTCAACACATCATCAGTCCGCAATAATATTTTTTTTTTACATAATAAATTACAAGTTAAAAGCACAAATTATTACCCCCCCAAAATCAGCTAAAGATAATTTAAAACTTTAAAATAAAAACAAAACTTGATTAAGTGAGAAAGGCTACCTATTAAAGGAAAGGAAAAGAGCCAAGTGACCACAACATTCTTAGATGCTCAGACAACACTTAGGCCAGAGAGAGAGGAGACGAAGAAACATCAGAGTTTAATTAAGCGTGGAGAGAGGTGTTTGATAAATAAAGACTCAAGGTTCGTTAAGTAGGCTGTTTGTTTAGTAGTGCCTGTTATTGAAAAATGCTTTTTTTCCACAGTAATTTTGCATTTGGATGCATGAGTCCTTATATTAGAAACTTCGGCATTGGATATTCTTGACCCTGTCCTATAACTAAGACCTAGATGGCTACAATAACGAACCTGCAACAGCCTTCGAGATGATCCAACGTAATTACCAGGGCATCTTGGGCATTGAAATGTATATATTATGCTGGATCTCATGAATTCTTTAAGCTTGTCCTTATAACTGAAGAAACCTACAATGTTCTTAGGGTTCATAGGAATGAGGTTGAATTTAAAAAATCCTAGTTAGTTTTCAGTGATTTGTTTAACTTTGGAACGTAAATCGTCGGAATGAATAAAGGGAATTGGTGCATGCAAAGTTAATTTTGGAACGTCAAAGTTCAATGTAGGTTTGGAAACAAACCTTGCAAACATTTTGTTGATAATACTAAAAACTAAACTTCTTGGGAATGAGTTTTTAGTGAAATACTCGAGCAAAAATTCAATTTCATTATGAAAAGAGGCCCAATCCGAGGTATATCTAAGTGCTCTAAAAACAAGAATGGTGATTGCATTTATTTCAAAAGAATGGAAACATGAACTAAAAAAGTTGGTGCCTAAACCTGTAAACAGAAGTACTAAAACAGTGGTTATGTCTAATAACCTTAACATCTAAAAATGCAAGAGAGTTGTCCTTTTCTTGTTCTAAAGTAAACTTCATGTTAGGATGTATGTTATTAACATATTCCAAAAATAATTGACATTGCGAGGAATGTTTGAATAAGGTAAATGTATCATCAACATATCTTTTGTAATGTGTTGGTTTAAAGTTCTTCGGGCAATTATTTAAAAATTCTTCCTCCAAATGACTCATAAAAAAGTTTGCAAACAACGGGCCTAATGGGGACCTCATACTAACTCCCCCGACCTGCAGGTAGAGTTGCTTATTAAAGATGAAAGTTGAATCTTGCACAGCAAGTTCTAAAATGCTTTTAAAAAGGTGTCTATTAAAACCGTAAAAAATTTCAGCATCACTAAAAACCTTATTTAGGATAATCTCAATGGTTTCAGAAACAGGTACGTTAGTGGATAAGAACTCAACGTCTAGGCTAGCCATTAATAGTTCACCATCTTGTAACAGCACTTGCTGTTGAAAATCAAAACCATTCTTTGAAGTAAATTTCGATATAGAATATTCGTTGAGAAACTTTAAGATGTTTTAGCCAGGACTGTTTTAGGGCGACATTATGGGTCTCATTGGTATACCATCCTGATGAATTTTAGGGAGTCCATATAATATGCCAAAAGAAGAACCTGTAACAAATAGTTTATGAATTACCTCCTCATTAATAATCCCATCTTGTTTAAGTTTTCTAAGAAAAAGGTAAATTTTGTCCTCTTTTTTGTAAATGTTAACAAAGTTAGGTTCACCAATAACTTTGAATTTAGAGTTATCCGACAGAATTACATTCATTTTTTCAAGACAGTCAACCTTATTAAGAATTACTAT
>NC_061107.1:100964979-100967479 GCF_015104395.2 Macrobrachium nipponense
AAGCACACCAGTCACTTTATTAATCTCTGTTTTTCAAGCACCAATAAATTTGAAACACCAGAACATAATACCTTTTCTGATTCTCTAAATCCAGGAAGGTGGGAACGATCGTAAATTCTGCCTCCATAGAATCCCTTGACTGTCATTTCCACTTATTTTCCATTCCGAGAATATCTATAATATATTCTTGCCCTGTACTAAAGTCCAACTAAACAATCACCCGATCCCTGTCCTCATTTGTTTTGACCCTAACATCGAAGATTCCCTGGAACAACGGCCAAATAAACCTGCCCCTAATTATTTCTGTCATGAAGCACTGTTTAAAATGATTTTAGTAATATCCTACTTTCATAAACACGCCTAGTATCATGGATCTTCTCGGCGAAGCTACAGCGACGAAAAATGAAATTTCTAAGGAGCAGCTCCGTATTTAATGTTTTATCGTTTTTTTCCGCTAATATGTAGATCTTAGGACTGCGAAACCTTTCCTTCGGTTATTTTGATACGTATAAATCATCCTAGAGGGGTAAACACTGTTATTGACTTCGATCTAGAGGCATTGTTTTGATGTCCTTTTCTTCTTTTAGTGAAGCAGATGACACTCTCTCTATTTTCATTTCCTCCAGGAACTCCACACATACAAACAAAACTATCTCTTTCCTCGACTCCGACCTTTGCATTTAAAACCTTTGACGGAGCAAACCTTCAAATTTCTCCAGACTGAGTCGAATACGTACTGATACCTTCACTTCTAAATTACCTGACGATTTGCAGTGAGTATTGATTTTTTTATTCATATAATCGTTGAATTAATATATTTTATCTTTGTGACCTAAGCAGCTCTGCACCCAGACGCTGAAAGTGCTGCCGCGTCCTAGCGCCACAATGTCCAGGTATCCTCGACGATAAATCATAGTCCTCCCTATTGCTTCATATATATATATATATATATATATATATATATATATATATATATATATATATATATATATATATGCAGAAGCTAGGTTCTATGTCGTACCTCTAAGTAAATGGGGATGCAATCCACAATGATGTAAAATCCTCCTGTTGTTTAAAATGTATATTTCTTAGTATAGGAACTTATTAGCTTTCTACTATCAGCTGTGATCTTGTTCACTAAATATATATATATATATATATATATATATATATATATATATATATATATATATATATATATATATATATAATATATATATATATTTATCTATATTTATAATGTGTTGGTGTGTGTGCATGAGTGTGTGTGTACGTGTGTGCGTGCGTGCGTGTGTGTGTGCATGAAATGTTTATTCTTCATTAATATTTTAGTCATGTAAAATCAATATCTGGATCACTTTCCAATAAACTCACTTATTATTGTCTGGAAATCCAGAACATATCCAAGTCTGTACTAGATAATAATGAAAAAATACCCAAGAGTGTAGATACTAATCCCAATCATAATCCAAAGATACACGCCCATTCAAACCAGTAAACAGAAACATGCAAACAGACAGGCAGCTAGCTATACAGATATGAACAGACCCTCGGCTCGAGGAACCACGCAGTCCCCAACATTATTATTTTGTTTTGGATGGGTCCGGAATTGGAGCTTTGCCAGGATAGCGCAGTTGAATCAGTTCTCTAATTGGTAGAGAAATGCAATTAGGTCTCAAGTTAGAGTTCAAAGTAAATTTTTCTCTTAGGTAGATGGATTAATTACCTCCATTCTATCCCTCCGCCGCTTACACGTGCGCTCGAGTCATGCCTCTCACGAGGTACAAACGATGAGGTAATAAAAGAGAAGAGGAATAATGAGGAATGAAGACATGAATATGAAGTGAAGAGATATGAAATGAAGGGGGTGAGGAAATATTTTTATAAAAATTAAAGGATTTATATGTATTTTTGTTTGCTTTTATTTCCAATCCTAATTTTGCTTTGTGAAAATAGGCTCATATTACAAGAATTATACACACACAAATATATATATATATATATATATATATAGTATATATATATATATATATATATAAATATATATATATATAAATATATATACTGATTTCACTATATGTATACATATTTTTTATAACTTTTTGGATGCGCTTATCCCAACAAGTAATGTACTGAGTTCAGGCTTAAATGAAACGAGAAACCCTCCCATACCTTACTGGAATTCGAAGGTATAATGGCCAAGAGGAGTGGGGAACCTCTCCCCCCATTGTGCTTCGAAAATAGGATATATTTGGCGTTCTATCTAGCGAAATGGGATATAAATCTACTTCAGTTTATGCACATTAATACACTCTCTTATCGACACATACATGTATGCTTAAAATTTGCATGGAATTAAGCGAATTTCAATTCCTACAGAAAAATACACTCTGATTTCGATAGATAAACGTATGTATCTTTAAAGTTTCGACGAATTTAAGTAAATTTTAATTCATACACATAAATACACTCTGATATCAACAGATTTATGTATGCTTAA
>NC_061107.1:100972479-100994979 GCF_015104395.2 Macrobrachium nipponense
CCATTTAGAAAATAATGAGCCTATTAGGCTGTTAGCATGGGGTGTATTCAAAAAGGTCTTTTATAGCATTATTCTATCGCATAATTGTAATTGTTTCTTAGACAAGCATGGAGCACTCGTTGGCGTATAGTGAACTGAGGACACTGCGAATGAACTAGAATTGACTTTACAGATCTCTCTCTCTCTCTCTCTCTCTCTCTCTCTCTCTCTCTCTCCTGATTCTCGGGCATTCCACTGAGGTGTTAGAGATGTGTATTTCTGGTGATAGAAGTTCGCTCTCGACGTGGTTTGGAAGTCACGTAAAGCCGTTGGTCCCGTTGCTGAATAACCACAGGTTCCATGTAACGTTAAAACACCATACAAACAAACTCTCTCTCTCTCTCTCTCTCTCTCTCTCTCTCTCTCTCTCTCCATAAAATGGCAACGTGTTTACCTTGTACTATATATGTAAATTGAACAATCATATTAGTGTCAAGTTTTCCTTCCCCTGGCAAATTTATTTTTCGTTTCAGTGATTTTGAAAACATGTTGGTATTGAGGTTTTCCTACGCCACCACATTGTTTTTTCAAATCTATGTACAGTGAGACAAATGTGGAAACGATTCAAATCACTTTATTACAATCGATCTTCGCTCAGATTCTCTTTGCACATGATGTCGATGACTTACAAAGTTTCACATGAGAATATAGCGATCTATAATGTCTCCTGGGTTTCGTGTTTTCGTATAAACACTCACAGATATATATTTCTACAGGTGTCCGAAACACCACTTACATATTTCACAGCTTGCGCAATAAGAAATGGGTGTAAAATAAGTTTATAAATAAAAAATAACATATCAAAAACTTCTATTTTTACATGATGACGGTTGACTTATTTCCTGAATCATCAGAATTTCTCTCTTATTTACTGGTTAGGATACCATTAGTCTTTTAAAGTGTTTATCGATTTTGCGTTAATTAATAGTAAATACGTTCCACATATGTATTCAGAACGATGTATATATTCATCGGTTGAAAGATCGAGGTTCATTTACCTTCGCGGTATTTGGACAGGTGTGTTGACCTTATCCCCCAAACCTTTGCTGCATATTTTTCATAGGAAATGAGATTTCCTTTCCTTTTTTTCTGTAATCACATAGATACACCAAAATCTTTTTGGATAAGTGATTATAAATCTGACAATTTATCCTTTAAAAGATAAAATTACTCTTTACATTCACTTAATTCGTTTTCTTGAACGTTGAGCAAGGATGACGTTTTCAAATTAATTATTGGTAATATAAATGTTGATCTGAAGACTGCTATTTGGTATCTAGATGCAATATCCGTCACGTCATAAGTTTCCCCATACAATTTCCCTGGAATAACAGTGCACCTTAATCCCCACGAAGATGCGGTGTTAAGACCATAGAATACCTTATATGGAAGTAGCAGATCTAAGTGAGAATTCATTCATTCTCCCCGTACAAGTTCCTGTACAAATTAGCATAGTTTAATCACTAGCAGCATACAACGTTAAGGCCTTGAAATACCCCGTATGTTAGCAGCAGATCCATATGAGAATTCATTAGGCTTAATAAGTACACACCATCTAGATTCCCTCTCTCTCTTTCTTTCTAAAAATGATAATAAGTTTCTATGGGCGTTTCCTTTTCCATCGCCACATTGCAATAAAAAATTTAGATCCTAATCCATTTGCAATGTTTCAAAAGTGACATGTTCCTTTGGTAGTAACCGTAGCAGATACCAACAGTGTCAGGTGCCAATGATAAGATTACTTTCATTTGTTCCGGAAACAATGGAAAACGAACAGCATCGAAGACAGACGTACTTTCGTACAATAAAAGATTTCAGGCTGCTACTGCTTATGTTTTATCATTTTTTTTACACTTTAAGCCACTCATGTCTTCCATTCCTAGTCTCTTCTTCATAAACTTCTCATCAATTAAAAATTTCCAATTTTCTCTGCATGGACAGACCACCTTGGAAACACCGATTTCTCCCATTGTCAACTCGTACTTAATGTGCTTGAAATTCTGCTTTACAGCTGTCAACCGTTGGCCACCCTTTCACTGTTAACACATGATTAACATTCAAAAAGAGTTGTGTTAATTAATAATGCCATCGTATATCCACTTTGCCTACCTATTTGCTTTTTATTTATTTTTTTATTATTTGTTACTGAGATCCTTATAACTTTTCTTCCAATCTTTAAGCTATCTTTTTTTCTTATCAGCATGAAGTTCTGATTTGCAAAACTGTTTTCTCTCAACTAACATAATTCACAAGCCCTTTTTTATACTTTTGTATTCTTTTATTTCCGTTTTCTTTTTATACGCCTTCGCCTCCTTGTTTGGGCAAACATTTGCATGTATGTTTTCATTGTACGAACGATTTCAAACTCTTTCACGAGTCTGCAACAAAGTGCGTAACAACGAACAACAAATAGCTGAACTCAGTCTTATTATGGTAGAAGCTTCTGAAAACGAGAATTTTCTCCATTACGGCAAAAATAAAAAGGCATCGAAGTAGAAGAAAAGAAGCCTCCAAAATATCTTTATCTGAGAATCATCGCCGTTTGGGAATTCTACTCCTCTCTCTCTCTCTCTCTCTCTCTCTCTCTCTCTCTCCTTGGTACTTCCAGCAGTGATAATGATTCTAGGGGATTCCTGCTGATAACATCCGAGTAAATACGATCTTACTGATGTTAAATATGCAGCTTTCACGCTCCGTATTGCATCATTTACCGCCTAATGTGTCTCCTGAGGCATATTCCGGAATGGGATATCGGGATATCTACTTCCCTACCGTTCCTCCGACGGGTACGCTTTATGGTTACTGCTATAAACGTGCAGGATTTGGCATTGATTATTTTTCCTTTTTCTTTTTTTTTTCTTTCCAGCTTATATACTTTTATTATTCTTCAATGTTTTTTATGATATAAAAATAAAACAAGTCAGTGTAGTTTTATATCTTTTTCATTCAGGATATTATTAGTTTTTTTCATATAAATAATTTTTTAACACCAAATTTTCGTTCTTCTCGTTTATTACATTCTTTAGTAATATATTACTATAAGACTGATATATTACCATAGGTAATATATCAATACATTACCATATATATAATATATTATCATAGGTTTCCCCGGAAGTATTAGAGCAGACGTAAGAAATGAGGAGAGTTTGAATGAGGACAGCAAGAAAAGAGAAAAAACAAAGTGAAGAATAAAATGAAGGAAAAAGAGAAAGACAGGATGAGAGGAATTTTGCAAATGTAAGGAAACCAGAAGAATGGAAAAGAAGCGAAAGAAAAGAGGAAATGCAAGGAGAACTCTGAGAAAGAAAAAGTGGAAAAAAAGAGTATGGGTTAAATTCAAAGTAAAGCAAGTAGAATGAATAAGAGTAGGAGAAAGAAAGCGAGGAAATGAGTGGAATGGATGGTAGCTTGAGGCAAAGGAAGATTCCGTCAAGATGAAGAAAAAAAATAGAGGAGGAAATTGAGAAAGAAGGGACACAAGAGGAAATGAGGGATGGAAAATTGGATGCGGAGGAAGGCGAAAGAGGATGGAAAGACTAGAAAAAATAAGAGAGGGGGAAGAAGAGGAAAACTAGAAGTAAAAAATGAAAGAGGAGAGATGTAAGAGGAAGAAGTAAATGAGAAGACTGAGATATGGGAGAAGTAGAAAGCAAAAGGAATATAGGAGGGGCGGAAAAAAAGAGGAAAAATTACAGCATGATAAACCAATAGTGAGAAACTTCAGATGTTTGCTTACATCATCAACTTATTAATTTCTTCAGATTACTACCTCGAATTCCCAAAGAATGGCAGGAAATCTGGACACTTGACAACATTTATTTTCCAAACTAGTGAATTTAGCTACAATTTTGCTCTGTTTCCTTGAAGGTCTTAACCCTAACAAGGCCTGTGTAATAAATTGGGCAATTACCATAGGACTAGTCTATAATTGCCTACTTAGAGGGGTGCAAACTTTCAAACAAAAGAGGACGGAGGACTCTTGTGCGCAATGGCACATGGGGCTGGTTTAGCCAGTTTGACTGTCTTACAAAATGGCTACGTTACATCAAACATTATATTCTTACATTTCGCATAGAATTAGTATATGATGGTAATTCTGGCATGGAATGTTAAATAATTCCAATGTAAAATGACTATGCTTTACGAACATAATTCTCTTGATAATAAATGTTAACAATTTATGTTGTCAATGGACTTACGAAAAAGATAAGCTGGATAGCTGTATATGCGCCATTATTAAAATGTTCAAGATAATGATACATTTGAGACCAATCTAGGAAGCTAGTAGTCCGTTCTATAGAAATCTGGAAATTTCGAAATAGGAGTACTGCCGCATACCATTTTTGTTGTTGTGTTACTTGGCACATCTGGTTATAAAGGCATTTGTGTTCATGTTCTTGGCCTTGACTTAACGCATGCCAGCAAAGCTAGAAAGCAGAGCAGAGTATTCCCCACAAGTAGCATTGATCTTTGATCAGTTTTATATATATAATCTATATATATATATATATATATATATATATATATATATATACTAGATATATATATATACATAAATATATATATATAACTATATATATATATATATATATATATATATATATATATATATATATATATAGTATATATATATATATATATATATATATATATATATATATATATATATATATATATATTTATATATACATAAATATATATATATGTATATATATTCTATATATATATATATATATATATATGTATATATATATATACACACACACACCGTTCGGAGTGCAAGCCACTCTGAAATAAAAATTCTTTATAATGATTTAAAAAAACTGTCAGGCGTTTAACAATGTGCGTCTATTTAAGATCAGTCTGATTACTGTTGATTGAATATAATTCATGCGTTCTATGCCCAGGTTATTCATGGCACTGCATGAATAACCTGGGGCATGAGGAAAGAGTAGATATATACATGCTAGAAATAATACATCTCCTATTGCAGATTTTGACTTATTATTATTATTATTATTATTATTATTATTATTATTCAATTATTATGAATGACCTATTCACATGAAAACAAGCACACCAGGGGGCCACTGACAAAAAGAAAATTCCAAGCTTCCAAAGAATGTTGGTTTCAGCCTCCCACCGCAGACCCCACGATGCAGCAGGAACTGATCATTACAGAGCCAGTTATTTTTTTTCCGCACTGGGGAGATGCCATCCCGCGACATCTGAGTGGTATTTCACGATACTAACCACTATACCAGCGGACCAACATGAATGATAACTAAACGGTTGTATAATCTGGGGAAAGCCGAAGGAGGGGGGGGCGGGTGGGTGGGGGGAAATGAGGTTTAAGACGAGAAACTAAGATGATTGTTGATTATATATTCTGGTATTATGATCCTACTAAATGATTTTCTGTACATAGGCAAAATTGGGCTAAATATTTGTCAGTTAGTACTTTGAGTAAATCGATTTAATTTTACTACTTTTGTTTTAAGAAAAAAATATTTAACAGATATTGAACATCCTATAATTTTTTCTATATATCTATATTTTGAACATGGAAGATCGGAAGATGCCGAAACTCTTTGCCAGCCAATCGTTAATCGACAGTTCTTTAACAATAGTATTTTCCTATCGGCAGATTTCTTATAAAATAAAAAATAATCATCTCGTTACATTAAATGTAAAATATGACTTGCTGGCTTCACTGACAATAGTTTATCGATCACCACCTAGATCTCGTCTAGTCTGTTCCAACGTTGCCAGATCAGCCGTTTTGACAGTAATTTGTCTTTGTTTTCAACTTCTAGACAGGACGTGGACAGAACTAGCTATTAATCAGATGAGACAGCGTAGAAAATATTCCATTATCTCTCTCTCTCTCTCTCTCTCTCTCTCTCTCTCTCTCTCTCTCTCTCTCTAGTACAATTTTCTTTGGGAAACTCGTATTTTATAATGTTTTGATCCACACCTCTTACCGATTATATCGTGAACTTTTTGCATGACATCTAAATATCTTACATGTCAGTAGCCCTACGTGCTAGTCTATTGCACGGAAAATTTATTATTCATCACAAGGTACTAAAAAAAAAAAAAAAAATAGATTCACATCAACCATGCAGCCTGATGTCTAGGCCAGTCCCTTACGACGCTCCTGATTGGCTGTTGATGAAGCCAATCACGGGGCTGGGAACTCTCAGTCTCTCTCAAGCGTTCACATAGGTAGGATGTATGTTCCACTTCTCCTGAGGGATACTTCTTTCAAAAGCATCCCTCAGGAGAGGTGGAACATACATCCTGCCTATATGAACTCTCTCGAGAGAGACTGATTTTCCAGCCCTGTCATTGGCTTTATCAACAGCCAATCAGGAACGTCGTAAGAGAACTGGCCTAGACATCAAATGCACGGCTGATGTGAATCTATTATAGCTGAAGTGCAGAAGTGGAAATCTTTTGAAATTCACCGGTGAAAATTGCCTTGATAAAAAAAAACGTATGACTTAGTTCGCTCTGAGACAAAGATATATCATATCGGCAAAATATTTTTTCTAAATTATTTAAAGATTTTAATGTACTTTTGGGACATATGAGTTTGTCTCGCTGAATATTGTAGCAAAAGCGGCTAGTTCGAATAATTAAGGTAAATGATTTTACATCCATCGGTTAAAGTTACACAAGGTAAAATAAAAAAGAGAAGAGAAGAGAAGAGAGAGAGAGAGAGAGAGAGAGAGAGAGAGAGAGAGAGATATGACTTTGACCGTGCTAAATCTAAGTCATATTTCACTCTCTGGTGTATTTGGTTCCAATATTCAAGTACATTATCCAGTGCAGCAAGACTACGTTATCGGGCAAGTTTGCGTTCTCACTCTACAGAGGTCACAAGTCCTAGTAACAAAATTCTTTTAATTCTTTAATGTAAAGGAATAAAGGAAACATTTTCAGTTAAAATAATGTGCCATAAAAGAAATACTTTGAAAGTATTGTAAGAAAACATTTTTTTTGCCAAAAGTAATTTTTAAATTGAAAATATGGAAGCATGCAGAAGGGTAAAACTTACTTCTTCGAATTCGGGTCCAATGTCAGTCATCTCATGTATTCTGTCACACTGTCGGATCAAGGAAAATAAACAGGCTACGCCTCATACACTACTGGTATATTCACTGATAAAATATTGAAGCAACTTTTACTCACAACACTCAATTAATTAAACACTTTTTCATTATGAAATTAAATCCAAATGCCTCTCCAGGTAATGTCATGAAAACTGTTGTAAACAAAATATTCGAACAATTCATGAAATTTCGTTGTGAATTCGATATACAACTTCAGTGTAAAAAAAAAAAAAAAAAAAAAAAAAAAAAAAAAAAAAAAAAAAAAAAAAAACAGTATTAGTGCGCAAGGCCAATATATCAAAGAAATTGAAATTTTCGCCCTCATAGCCGAAGTATCTATCAATATCCCACATCCCAAGATCGAATATGATTTGGTTCCTATAAGTGTGTGTGTGTGTGTGTGTGTGTGTGTATGTGTGTTCGATGTACCTACAGTAATCTGGAGTGTTTTAAAATTTAAAATGGTTCCCTAGAAATGAAATGAAAGTGTTTTGACTTAATAGACACCCTAAAGAATGAAATGCAAATGGAAACTGGTCCTCGGGTGCGTGCGTTGTCGAAGAAATCATCAAATAGTCTAAAATATAGGGAAAGAAGAAAATAATATTTAAACAGACATAAAAACTGGTTTGGTAACTCCAATCTAAAATATGAATTCAATTTTCCTGGACGTCCTTCTGTAGACAGTAAACCCATCTCCATATCATATAAGTGTTTTAGAAGGTATTATTTTGAAGTGAATAAAAAATTGTGATATGAATAGAATTTTGAAATCACTGAATGAGGACAGTGCTCTATGAACTGAAAATGTTATCAATATTGAAAATCGAATGAATACACGTGCGTATTTGAGGTAACAGTATCCCATCGTCCGTGAACGACTCTGTAATTTGCATTGCTGATATGAAATGTTACAATACGTTTTTTGCCCTGTGTAAATGCATCGTATCGTTTTATCACCGACAGGATCCCTGCGGGCGCTGGAAGACCTTCCCTCTACTGACATCTCTGCAGCATTAAATAGGTAAAGCCTCTTAACCAAGCTTTCATTGGATGAAAGAACCGGCCACATATCCGGCAAAGTGCACAGAAACAAGAGTATATAGAAACTAGACATCCCAGAGGTTTAATCACAAATCCTTACTGATAGAATGCACGAATAAGGTCTCCTTCGGCCCTCATGAGATTCATTTCTGCAGAGAGTGTGATGTCGCTGTTGCTATTATTGGGGGTTTCCCTTCGTTAACCTTTTACATCGGACTTTGAAAAAAAAAAAAAATAACCAAATAAAAAATCTGCAAGAGACCAAGCCCATGGCATACCTCTGCTACGTCGGCGATACCTTGATCAAATATCAAGAAAATCTCTTCGAAAAGTATTGATCTCACTGCACACTTCATTCATTTCATGTAATTTGAAGGTACACTGACATTTCTTCATTGTTAGGGATTACTGAACACCAATAAAGATTATTTAACGCAAATAATTTTTTTTTTTATTTTTTTGTTCGCACTGGTAAGGGCTGTGGTAGCGATTGCATCCCCCACAGAACCTTTCAAGAGCAGCAATGCTTGTCTTTCTGGAGCCATTCCGAAGGAGCTAATGGCGTATGGTTAAAAACTCGATATCAGGGTGATAACTAGTCCTAATATCTCTATCGATTTCCGGTCATATTCTGATTATAACAAGAGGATATAAATGACATACTCGTATATGTCCGAGACTATTTGCTACGCTTGCATACCACTCCAGACATCTACAAATGTACAAGGTCTGAAGGTGGTCCAAGAGATTTATTGTTCTCTCTCTCTCTCTCTCTCTCTCTCTCTCTCTCTCTTCTCGATATGCGTGCACAGGTCGATTTTACGGCCCTTGAGTTATATATATATATATATATATATATTAATATATATATATATATATATATGTGTTGTGTGATATATATATATATTCAATATATATATATAATATTATATATATATATATATATATTATATTATTTAATACATATATATATATATATATATATATATCTATATATATATATATATATATATATATATACGTATATATATATGCATGTATACATACATTCACAGACACATACTCTTGTATATATAAATACATATAATTATACATTCGTATATATGTGAGTGAAGGTATGAATGTGTTTGTGTGGTGCGTGTGTGTTAGATGGTAAGTGTGAATGCTAAAAGAAATTGGTCATACAAAATAAATCTTGCTTTAATCTATCACATGCTTAATAAAATATGCTCTATGCATACCTTTTCACGTCCAACATCTTTGAGCAATTCAAGTTGTCACGATATCAGGGTTCAGTAGATATTCATGAATGTGGAAAGAAGTGATTGCAACAGTGTTAATGCACCTCAGTGTAAATGGACTGGTCACTACAGATTGTGCAGCTCTGTATTTGTCGTATTGTTGAAGCGCACGTGAGTGTATCTGTATGATTTCACGATGACGTTATGGTATTTTACCATGATAATTTTTATACTTGGAATGTTAAAAGGCAACCAAATAAAAGTGATTCATAGCAAGTATCAGCGGTAGGGCAATAATGTACCTTCAATTTTGTTGCGTGTTTCGTTTGGGGGTACTTATGTACAACACACACACACATACACACACACACACACACACACACACACACACACACACATATATATATATATATATATATATATAATATATATATATATATATATATAAAACATATATATATATATATACAATAATATATATATATATATATATATATATATATATATATATATAATATCATAGTATATATATATATATATATATATATATATATATATATGATATATATATATATATATATATATATATATATATATATATATATTATATATATATCAATATATATATATATATATATATATATATATATATATATATATATATATATATATATATATATATATATATATATATATATATATGAGAAAATCAGAAAGAGCGACGATGCAAGCTAGTTATATGAGCAAGATTCTCAGCAATTGTCCTAAATAATTTAAAGAGGATGAAAACGCTATTTAAGAACGTAATCCTTTTGCAAGCCACATCTCAATTATGATTATCCGGCAAAATTATCCGTCAAAATATAAAACATTATCACGCGCTTTCCACATCCATTTTCTCGCCTCCTCTGATTTATTGCATTACTAGTTTGCCTGTTGAAAACTTCTGGTGTCTTCCGTTCTATATTTTAAAACAAATGTTGCTTTCACACTGACGTATTGATCAGATTTACTTCCGTTGTTTCAGTTCAATGTGCAAACTTCTCTCGTTTGATTTACAGCAATGCATAGAGCAAAGTTTGGAAAAACTTAAGAAATTATTTTTGCAAAGACTCTCAAGTTCAACTCTTCATGTTTTAATGCTTGCTATTGTCTGTCTGTTTTCTTCTTTCATGATTTATGGTAAAAATGATTTTGCTTAGAATATAAAATTTAATGCGCCGCCGAGCCTGACTCACTTGAGCATGTACACGTATTATTACACTTTCTCTTTGTTACTTTCATTATTACACTTTCTTTTTGTTACTTTCATTACTACACTTTCTCTTTGTTATTTTCAACATCATAGATATTGCCTTTGCCATCCGGTTAAAAAGACAAATATATAATCGATCTTGAATTCCAAATAAATCTTTTTTCAGTCCTTTCATTTGTGAACACGACATTATAAGTTTAATGATTTGAATATAAAAGCATATCCCCCTTAAAGGCTTTTAGTGGAACGACTTCCAGTGTCATGTTGCTGAAGGATCTTATCGTAGTTATTTGATCGTCGAAGAAAGAATGTGTAAGAATATTATTTATTCCTTGTGAATTAAATCCACTAGCCTTTTCAAATCAACATTTATAAATGATATATATATATATGTATATATATATATATAATATTATATATATATATTATATTGCAGCATATCATTTATAAATGCTGATTTAAAGACTAAAGCTTTTAATTCACGAGGAATAATTAATATTCATGCCACATTCTTTCTTCGACGATCAAATAGCTCTACGCTAAGTGAAAAATTAAGTGAGAAACTTAAAAATTATATAAAATATATATACATATATAGTAAAAATACATACATACATCCATATACGTATATATATAGATATATATATATATATATATATATATATATATATATAGTATAATATATATATATATATATATATATATATATATATCAATTCAAGCTACAAATGTCCTTTAATAATCTAAATTCACTTTACCTCCAAATGATATATTTTCATATATGTACCGAAGGACATTGTTAGCTTGAAGTTCGATATATAAATGGATCACGGTTCGAGTGATAAGTTTATTCATTATCTATATATATATATAATATAATATATATATATGTGTGTGTGTGTGTGTGTGTGTGTGTGTAAGTAAATACTATATATATAAATATATATATATATAATATATATATATATATATATATATATATATATATTATTATTTTTATATAATTTAAAAGTTGTTCACTTAATCATGTAAGGAGTGCTCAAAGTCTTGACAAAACAAATCATTCAGAATGAAGCGAAAGGAGTTACTTAATTGCGAGAGACAAACGCGACGGAAACGGCAACAAATCTTGACAAAACAACAAAAGCGAAGCTCAGAGGCGACCCCAAGAGCCGAGAAAGTTCAGTTCGGCCCGAAAATCTCTGGCCCTTTGGTTCAGCGCTGACATAAAGTTGGCGCGATTTGGACCTAATTCTCACACTTTGTGAAGTCCGACATTTATGGCCAATAAAAAGGAAATGTGAGCTTGGTTTGTTGACGTTAAAAATTGCCGGGCAGTATATTAACCCATAGAAGGCATACAGCGCATACTTCGTTTATGGCCAATAAAAAGGAAATGTGAGCTTGGTTTGTTGACGTTAAAAATTGCCGGGCAGTATATTAACCCATAGAAGGCATACAGCGCATACTTCGATTGCCATAAAAGGAATTAACTCGGATTCGAGTTACATCTTCGAGGGCCCAAGGGAAGGGAAGTAAAACGTTGGAAAGAGCAGATGCGAAAACGCACGTTTCCTTGTTAGTCCATCAGTAAATGTTTTCAATATCTATCTGTGAACACTAATATTATCTTATATCTATGTGTGGGTGAGTGCTCGTTCTAGTGTAATAAAAGACAGGATATAAAATTATTCTCTTTTCTTTATGGTCTTTAAATATAATTGAAGGAAAGTTACGTAGCTCATTATCAAAATACTGAACTTAACACAAATATAGAAATAATAATTTTTTTTTACTTAAAAAGTTATGAATCTAAAATGCACGAGTGTACAACCCGCGTAATTAAAAAAAAAAAAAAAAAGAGTCGTCGAGAGATAAGAAATGTCAAACTGTTAACCATGATGTCGAAAACATCAAGTTTACAACAGCCCTGCTCAATTTCCAAGTCAATGGTGGTCAGATTATCAAATAAATCGGATTAACCTAAGCTCTTAAACAACGAAAAAAAGATTTATCTACAATCTTAGTCTTGAAGTGCTGTAACACTGTATCTCATTTCATCACAATGCCTCATTATGCCTGGTCAAATCATTTCCTATTCCATAATTGCTCTTCATTGTTCTTATTCAGCAAGTTCTTTAAAAAGTTAGCCCGTACAAAATTCTAGGCTTTAGTTTCCAATTCATTCACATAAAAGTAAGTGTGAGGTTATAATCAGGAACAAATGGGACATGAAAACCTCATCAGTTTTAAGTACCGTGAGAATGATGGTGAAACGCTATTCAAATTGACATAAATGGGGACCTTATAGTGTTGTAAGCGAATAATGATATGAATCCATAGGTTTATGAATGGGAGGTCTACAGTTCAAATGATTACGAACACAACATTACAGAATGTTAATTGAATCCCTAGGTTTATGAAAGGAAGGTAAACGGCTAAAATGATTATAGAAACAGCCTTCAAAAGTGTCACTTGCAACAATGTGCCGATATGTAAGATGTTATGATTATAATGATCTTTTTTTATGAAGATTATAAAATGGTATTTAAAGCGGCGCTGCGATGAATAATATCCTCTCACCCGATGATATTATCTGCCCATTTGTTTAATTTTCCGAAAGGTCTTTCTACCATTGCATCCCATAGATGATCAATTTTAAAGAATTACCTGAATTTCTTTCCTTTACTGATAACCTGTACCTTTCATTCCTGAGAGAGAGAGAGAGAGAGAGAGAGAGAGAGAGAGAGAGAGAGAGAGAGAGGAATGCATTCCGAATGGTTTCATACTTGTGGACTGAGGATCACCATATTAGGACCATCGTGTCCCCAATTACTGCACATGATGGTATACATTTTGATTGCGACCTGAGTAAGTAAGTTTGTTATTTTTGCGTTTTAACGGAGCGTTAACCATTTACGTCTCTCTCTCTCTCTCTCTCTCTCTCTTCTCTCTCTCTCTCTGAAATTGCGAGCCTAAACATATAACTGGGCCCTTAATTTTTAAGGTTAATGGGTCGTGCTTGCTATTTAAAGAGCGAGACCACACAGTTCCCTCTTCGTTCAGTTTGGAAATCTACATCATGCCCATTCGGTTATGTATCAAATGCTATACTAATTGCCTTACAAGGCTTGAAAGAGAGAGAGAGAGAGAGAGAGAGAGAGAGAGAGAGAGAGAGAGAGAGGCAGGGTGGGGTCGGGAGTTTAGGGAACGATGGTTTAGGATGACCTCTATCTAGTTTGAAGGAAAACTAAGAGTGGCCTGAATCATCACTAGATTTAAACTTATTGCGAAAAATGGTAGCGAAATATGAAAATGCTTGTGAAAGGTGCAGACAATAACAAAGATGGAGATCAGAAGATGAATTTGCTCCTCTTTCAAGTATTTTGAAACTCTAGCTAAAAACCCATCCACAAATCTCATTCTTTCTTCACATATTCTAATCCTATTCTGTTAGCTTAAGCTTGCAACTTTATCTTCTGCGTTTTCAAGATATACGCTGATCACTCCATTTTTATTTATTTATTTCGGATATCCGGAACTGATTACGTTATTGGTTCTTCTTATCAGTTTGTTTTTTCTATTCCAATCTGTTTACTGTAAGTGCAATTTTTGCTTGTCTTCTTTGCTCTTGTTTTCCTCAAATTCTTTAAGGACATGATCATTTTGGCATATTTTATAAGATTGTCTGTAATGAATAATAACGATAGTACACCATAAACAATTATGACGGGAATTTTAAAGAGTAGTGGATCTGAGTTTTAGAGTAGAATGCTAAGGGGATCTTTACCATCAGGATCAGGGGGAGAGATATTTTCCTTTGCTGTTTTCCTGTTGGTTACGTCGTTCTGATGATCAGGGTGATACACGAGGCCTCTGTAGTAAAGTTTCATCAAGGGCTGGGAGCGCGGAAAAGGGTTTAGGGTTGTTTTTCTTTCAGACCAAGTTCCTGTAACTTCTATTGATCAGTTTTTCAAAGCAGTCCCTATCTGTCTCTCGATCACCCTGTTGTAGAAGCATGGTTGCCGTTACTGATAGTTTCAGACCCGTAACGCAAAAGGGCCCTCCATCCATAAGTAACACAACGTTCCTTTTGTAAATATCCCGTACTTTCATTTCTTTGAAACCCACACCTCACAAAGATATATAAATTATACAACGGTTGCAAGTGGGATGATGGGACTTTTCCGAACACTGTCCCTTTTCTGCTCCAAAAATGCAGAAAGAATTCTGTGCCATGGTGATTTATCCACGAATGATGAGTTTCCGAGGAATACCTAAAATTTCCCAATAAAGCAACAAAACGATGAAGGAATAATCATGCTTTTCTCTATTGAATATTGAAAACTGAATACCCAGCCTACCACTTACTTTGGTAATATAACACACACAAAAATTTATAACATGAACCAAAAGTTGCATGCGGCTGATTAAACAGTTTAGAATGAAAATTATAATGATGATGATTAACCTACTAATAAAATAATAATATCACTAATGAAGGAGGGACATTTCAATCTCTGATACTCTTCTTCCAATGGACAGTAAATTTGAAAAAAGCCAATTGTACAATCTGTTTATGCCATCATTTCCATTGACTCAGTCTCGGCATTTACAGTTCCATTACGCTTGCACATTGGGCAGTTGGACAAAACTGAGGGAAATTTGACTGAACTTTATCCAATTTAAACTTACGACACGAAAATCAGTTCGGCAATCAATCCAAATGATGTATAATGCCAAATTCTTTCTGAGATTCTCCTTTTGTCAGTTCTTATAAGCAAAATTTTCTTTATCATAAGTTATGACTAAATTACTATATCCGCTGTTTCCTTACAGCGTTAAATTAGTTTTGGCCCTAATAGCTATGTAAATGTATTCCACAGCCCTTCCTTATGATTGAATTGAGTCTTTTCTTGTTTAAATGTCCCTCACATCTCTTCCTTCACTATTTCTAATCATACCTTTAATTATGTTCCCGCGCTATCTCATTTTATTCACAACATCCTAGTTCTCTTCTTTTGATTATCCTTTGGATTTAATCTCAGGGAAAAGTATATGGAATACTTCTTCTGTAACACTGACCCAACTTAGAAGCCATAACTTTATTGATAGCATTGGATCAACATTTTCAAGCATAATTTCTTGTGTTTTAGGACGACTTAAATCAAGCATATCGCTTGCATATGATATTTTCCCTTATTTCAAACAATCGTTTAAGTAACAAATATGATTTCCAGCTCTTGCATATGATTATGAAGAAAGCCAGATTGAAAATGATAACCGATATATCTATGAAAAACTTTGTCTATTTTGTACCCTAACGACAACAGTGTAAGTAGATTACCTCTGTTAATAATATGATAAATAATGATAATTTCATTCTTATCTCCCATTTTAAAGCTCATATCTTACAATACACACACACACACACACACACACACACACACGCACGCACATACACACATATATATAGTGTATATATGCATATGTGGATATACATACATGCATATATATATTATATATATGTATATATATATATATATATATATATATATATATATATATATATATATATATATAGGATGTATATGCTTTCTTTTTGTCATTTCTTTTGTCACTGAGTGTTCGGATAACATTGGATAATAGGAGAATCCTCGAAGTTCGTTCCAGTTTGGTGTCGTTCAGATTGCTTCTTTGTCGAAGCCGGTTATATTGAAGGGAAGTTCATAAAGAGGCACTTTGGTGGGGCAGCTTCGTATTAACAAAAGCGTTTGGATACAACGATTAAAAGGAGGGTCACGTTCATGGCAGAGGCACTCTTGGGATGCCAATCTTGATTACCTGTGAGAACTAGGGGAGAGCGAAGGTTGGGGGCAGAAATAGGCCTATGGGGACAGAAAGAGAGAGAGAGAGGAGAGAGAGAGAGAGAGAGAGAGAGAGAGTGGAGAGGAGAGAAAGGTTGAGAGAGAGATGAGGTACATTACTATAGCAATTATACGTTTTTGCTGAAAGTTGTAAAGGGAAGACGGACAGACAGAGAGCAAGAGAGGGACAAGAAGAGTAAATCGTATTAATACTATTGATCAGTATTCCCCCCAAAATTGATAAATAAATCCATGTAAAAGGAAAAGAATAGAAGATACGTGGACAGCAGAACCACAAAACACTATCGCTGAAAGAAATTGTACAAAAATGATATGCAGCACAGAGAGAGAGAGAGAGAGAGAGAGAGAGAGAGAGAGAGAGAGAGATTTCTTCTCCAACAAGAGGGCCTGCAGAGAAGTGAAGAAAATAAAATGATATCTAACACTCACACGCGCGCGCGCACACACACACACATACAGAGAGAGAGAGAGAGAGAGAGAGAGAGAATTCTTCTCGAGCAAGAGGGCCCGCAGAGAAGTGGAGGAAATAGAATGCTTGGGACCCTTGGAGGCTTTCAAAGAAAGAAAGCCCCGAAGCAGACGGTCGGAAATGAAATAAGAAAAATCTGTTTCGCAAGTGCACGCGTACCATATAAATGGCAATTGTATAGGCCTAGTGAAACGGGACCTGTGTAGCCGAAGGGAGCCGCTGAGGGTTCAGGCTTAAAAAGAACACGGAGGGGAAGGCCTCCAGGGAAGCAAAAAGATTACTGAATATGCCTACAAATAAGGAGAAGCCCCTGGGGAAGACTGCCGTCATCAGAGCAGTTGATAAATTAAGAGGGGGCAAGACTCTCTCTCTGCTGGTGCGCCATGATTGATGTGTTTTGTTATATAGTGAGCGTCAAACATCGATTTTCCCCCTTTTTTTATTAACACCAACTCACAGGAAGAGGGAAAGGGGAAGGTTGCGAAAGTGCCATGTTTCATTATTCACACAGAGTTCGTGTGAATGTTGAAAAAATGATGAGAAAAGAGATATGCATACTAAATGCACATGTAACACCAGCAAATCTTGTCCCGAGTGCGTGACATAATTCATAAATAAATTTTGCGAAATCTTTATCATTTGTCTCTCTCTCTGTTTGATGTTTATATATATATAGATATATATATATATATATATATATATATATATATATACATATATATATGTATATATATATATATATATATATATTATATTTATATATATATATATATATATATCTATATATATATATTTATATATATATGTATGTATATATATATGTATATATATATATATATATATATATATATATATATAGCCCTTATTATTTATATACTATATATATCTATATATATATATATATATATATATTTATATTTATATATATATATATATATATATATATATATAATATATATATATATGTGTATATATATCTATGTATATAATATATATAGATATATATATGTATATATTATATATATATATATATATATATATATATATATATATATATATTATATACATCATATATATAATTTTATATATATACATGCGTGTGTGTGTGTATATAAACTAACACATAAGAACGTCCCTCACAGAAATAAATTTGTAACTCACATCTGCACCGAACACCGGTCTCTCAAGAGGGAGCACCGGACGTTAGCAATTCGTCCGCATAGATCTAAGGCACAAAAGAATATATTGGGGAGAAAAATAATCACGAAATAAAAATAAAACTTAGGGAAAAATAAACTTCATATACTTGTGCGTTAACCCGGCAAGCGGCACCTGAAGGAAAGACGGGAACTCCCGTGGGATTGATGAAGTAGGGAAAAATACGAGAGCCAATAACCACATCATTATCATCTAAACAAATGCAAACATCAGCTCGGAGCATCCGCCTATTCAGGAGATGAGGATGCTGCACCGTCCGACCTAAAGGGATTACCCAGAAATGCAAATGAGGAGATCCGACATGGAGGAAAAAATTCTAAATACTTAGGAGGAGGAAGACAAACACCCCTTGATGAAAACATTAATACGGAGATGAACCCCACAAAGGAGAGTTAATTTGAGAAGCATTAATATGCACAGGATACCAGGAGTTGTTAGCGGTGCACGGTGCTGCAGTTGCCAGCTCTCTCTCTCTCTCTCTCTCTCTCTCATACACACACACACACACACACATATATATATATATACACACATACACACTACACGAGCCGTGAGTGTGTTTGTGCGTGCATGTGCTAGCGTTTTGGTGCTACTGCACACCCCCCCCCCCCCCCCCCTCCCCTACCACCACCCACAAAAGTAAGGCGTGTTGCCAGTCAAAATAAGTTATAATACATAAAAAAAAATTAATTATTACGAAACATTTGAAATTCTCTCTCTCTCTCTCTCTCTCTCTCTCTCTCTCTCAATTTGCATCTCGTTGATATGAGAGCAGTAGCAGCAGCGAGCGAAACGGTGGTTTGGCCTTTCCTTGCATACTGCTTCGAATGAAGGGAAATTTGCGTCTCTCGTTATATTTCTGACGAAACTGAATAGGGTGTTGCAGGAAAGGACAAACTGACTGTAACGAGTTTCAAGAATAATATAATATAATTTGAAAGATGTGATGAAATAGTAAAATAGTCTAGTTTTATCAAATAACCCTTGTTTTCTCTCTTTCTTCGATATATAATTCGAAAGATATGACAAAGTAGCACAAAGGCCAATAGTCAGGTTCCGTCGGATTTCCCCTTTCTCTCTCCTATAATATGTAACTGTCAAAAGTACAAGGACCGAGAATAATCAGCTTGATATTAAATTTGATATTAATTCAAATCGGCTCAGGTGAGCCATTAAGGTCATGGTCGACATTTTCATCCTTTTCACTGAAACGAACAATGCCAGTCTGAATAGATATCTGATTGATTCATGTGGTCAATTCAGCCTTCATTGAACTGATGAATGGACGTTTTCATGGAATTCATAAATCACCCTTTTAAGCAGAGAGAGATTAATTTGTTTTTAATTATATGATTAAGATTACCGTATTTTCCAATAGTGTCCTAAATAATAGAAGATTCCTTAAAACATTTCATATCAATCTCCACTAAATCAGAAAAATGGCGAATAGAGAAATTTGGAAAGCATGTCAAAATAGCAAAAAGTAGAAAAAAAGAGAGCGGGGAGGGGGGTTGCCTAAAGAACTGATGGACAACTTGCCTGGTCACAGACTTAAAACAGTTTAGAAACTTTTAACACTTTCGTAAGGACGTATGCCTTGTCATTTTACTTAAAGGTTACTTCTATGTATTCCTCTAAAGGTTAAAATTGCACATAATTGTCAGCTGTACAGTGTCGCTCGGCTCCGTAACGTTTGCAGTTAATGTTATATTTTGCAGAGCTTAATTTTCCGTTTTTTTTACGACCTAGATAAAATGCATTATATTTAATCTTAATTTTCTTCACATGACATTCCTGTCGTTTTGCATTTGCCAATCCTTGTGGGTCTTAACTTTAGCAGCAATGATATTTTAGAATTCTGATTTTTGTGTAATGACAAATGCACATTTGCAAATCTCTTTCTCTTTTCAAAATATTCTATTTTCGTTGACAGCTTTACTTACCTGGAGACCATTATTTTTAATTACTAAACGATATCTCGGTCTTCATAAACATTCAACAATTCATAAACATCAAATATGCAAGCTTCACCTGTTTTCCAAGAAAATGAATTCTTTATTCTCAAATCTCCTTCTTTTAGTAACTGATCACAATCAACAGCCACTCTCCAGTCTTTGTGTGTTCCAAATCAATACGACCTTTAATGGCCTGTAACCGTTTCCTCGCGCCAGTTCTTATTCAAGGAAGAATGAGCTTCTTTCTCTTTCATTTTCTCCCAGACTCTGCAGCTTCAGAGTAATCTTCACAAGAGAAAGGCTCTACGTTCTCCGCTCTTTGTTCGCCTCCCGTTATGTCCCAGAACTTTATCCCTTTTCATTTTTGTGTCAGGTAAACAGCACAGCAAGCATAGACCTTAAAGTTGAGATGTTAGGATATGGCCACCTTTTAGAATTAGTATGAATATTACATAATCTAATACCAACTCTTCCCTTTATTTTTCCCTCACTCCTCTTTTTTCAGAAATTTCAAGTGAAAAGCTATCTACACACTCAGTATAAAATGTTTCCCATGTAATTATGTAGTTTTATGAATCCTCAACTATTCTTGAATAAATTAGTTATTCCTTTTTATTCACAAATGATTTTAAATACTGAATGGTAACTTTTCTCATTTTTCATTAATAATTCTCAATTTCATAGGAATTTTTTTTCAGGTAATTTTAATTTTCTTTCTAGGTTAATCAGTGAAAATGTCTTGCTTGAAACCGCGTCATTCTGAAAATTAAATTAGCTCAAAACCGACATTCATCCTTCCCCGGATAGAGAGAATTACATATATCATGTCTCCATGACCTTTCCTTTCCTTGCAAAATTATGTTGCACAAATAAAATAATAAACAACATGAACACAAAACTGTGGAAGCAGTGAGACCTGCCGTAATTTTGATGCACTTTGAAAATGTCAAAACTGCCAGCAATAAAGGCGATTATGTTTTGCCGCGCCATTTACGAAAATGAAAGGAAATCGAATTATCTTTGCATGAAATTGAAGCTGTGATGTCCATTGCCGTACGCTTTCCGGGAGAAAGACATAAAATAAAACCAAAACACAAAAATGGGAAGGGATATTGTTTAAGATTTATAATGCTCACTTTCAAGTAAATATGTTTTGCGGTTGGTGACCATGTGTCAGTCATTGTTAGTGCCTCCCCTTTTAGTTTACCTCTCCCTCTTCCAACTTTTACCTCTAGAACACGCACATTCATCTCCTCGTTTTTCTCAGTTTTTTTTTTGTGTCCTGTCCTTCCCAAACAATGGCACAATTTCAGTGCCACATTGCTATTGCTATTTGCGAGATGATTTTCGACAGTAATGTCTTCGGCTTGAGTCTGCTGGTTGGCAACCTTTCAACGCTGCATATGAATTGACATGTAAATTACATAACTCTATTCCCCGCCCTCTCACTCGAGGCAGAACAGCATTTGTAGAATGACTTGCATTTATGAACAAGTACTGAATGGATGTTTAAAGGAAGGCAATTTTAGAAGCCGTAAATAGGAGAGAAGAGAAATAACTTAGAAAGCCGTCGTTCTAAGATTTGAAAACAGATCAGACGCATATAAAAAACTGTGCTACAAATAAGGATCTTTTGAACTGTTGTGTCATTAGTTTATACTAAATAAACGCATTTCGAACAAAATTGCCATATAAACTCTAGTTACTTTGAAACAATTTCTTCTTGCGTAGCTTGACTTTGAACAAGCTTAGTATTTCTGGTTCAAATGAACATTGCGATGCTTGATTGTTATTTCAATTATAATTTAGTCGCGGCCGAAATTTACCCAAATATTATTTGTTCACTTGAGAGCTACTTCATTAAAGAATGAAGCTGGAATAGGCTTCATTTCAAATTAAACTAAATTCTAATTAACTGGAATGTTGCGAAACGTGGTCAAATATTCAAACATTGAGCATCTTGACTGAATGAGCAAAATTGAAACGTTGCAGCATTGCTCATGATGTTGGAAATCTTAACATAGTACCGCCTCCATGCCTACTTTTCCAAGCCAAACGCTACAAAAAAATCGTAAAAAATCTGAACAAATAGAAAAGAATAAGAAAACTTATGTATAGACTGCACTGTCCTCAGTACCTAACTTGAAAATGAGATTGAATTATAGAAAGGTTCTATCCCCAGAGAGAAAAATGTAAAAGGTCACTTCAAAAATAGCAACTCTTTCCGTGAAAGAAGCTTTTAGAACATTATTATATGACTGTGTTTATAT
>NC_061107.1:100999979-101017479 GCF_015104395.2 Macrobrachium nipponense
ACCATGCAAACCTCATTTGTTGGGGACTTTTGTGAACACATGTTCTTTTCTCGAGATTACATGGCATTTCGACTCATAAGATCTAATGACAGCAAACAGGCTCTCTCTCTCTCTCTCTCTCTCTCTCTCTCTCTCTCTCTCTCTCTCTCTCTTTCTTCAACTAGACCGCGCTGCAATGTAAAATAAATGGTAAGTGAATCGTCTGACACATGTTCTTATAGAAAACTACCAAGCGTTTTCAATAAGATTATAATTACTATTATTAGAGCTATGTTGTGTTCATACATTCTTTTTTTTAATAAAAATGATCTAAAGAGAGAGAGAGAGATAAAAAAAAAAGTAAATGGGTGGACAAATAAAATGGTACAGAGAATTGTTCAGAAGGCGTCATGTTTGAAAGACAAGCTTAAAAGAGAGAGAGAGAGAGAGAGAGAGAGAGAGAGATAGAGAGAGAGAGAGAGAGAGAGAGAGAGAGAGTTCCTGACAATGATCTGAACAAAATGCAGAAATCGAGAAAAGCAAGACCACAAAACAGTTTTACAGTAGATTTAAAAAGAAAATGATCATTTTGTTTGTCACACCTTAGTTAATAAACAAACAAATGAACTGATGAAGTACGAGAAATACGATTAACTGTGCAAGATTCACAGGAATAAAGTAATTTACCAGTTTTATTAACTTTCATATATTTTATAATGAGAGCTCATTTGGAGAGTACATTAACTCTGAACACCCTTCAACCCATATTGTTGCATGTTGTATTCGTCCCTCAGTGGCGTGGTCGGTATGGTGTTGGCGTACCACCTAGGTGGCCGCGAGTTCGACTCTCGAGCATTCCATTGAGGTGTGAGAGGTGTGTATTTCTGGTGACAGAAGTTCACTCTCGACGTGGTTTGGAAGTCACATATAGCCGTTGGTCCCGTTGCTGAATAACCATTGGTTCCATGCAACGTAAAAACACCAAACAAACAAAAACAAAGTTCTGAGGAAGTCGAATACCTCAATTAGGGGAGAACAAAAAGCGACGGACAGACGTATCTAGTTATATTATATTATACAAGTGCTTTGAACTCTTTTGGAAAACAATTACTTTAACGCATGATATAAAACAATTGTAATAAAATAAACTAAGCTTATTATTCATTAATTATTTTAACTCGTGCAAGACCTTCGAACTCTTTCGAAAAGTTATTATTTCGACGTAAGAAATAAAAAAATATATATCTCTAAATATACATATCTCAGTAATTATTGCCTATTGTAATTCTAACAACTTCCAACTCTTTTGAAAAGTGATTACTTCGACAAAAGAAATAAAACAAGGCGTGCTAAAATCTATTGTCAAATAGAGCGTAGTTTCACCAACGAAAATTAAAAAACAACTTTTCTGTACTGTTTAACATGTACATTATTTAATTTTTACACTTTCATTCTAATAAATAAATCACAAATATCCTATCCTAAAATTCCTACATCTTTAACTAAGTGTGAAACACCCTTTTCAGACATTTTTATGCTTTCTAACCCACCCAACAACAACCAAGTAGTTTGTAGGGTTACTCCCCGAGTAAGCGAAGAGAGTTGTAAATAAATATACTGAGCTTATTTTATCACTACCAACCAACTGCAAAGCCTATGGTGATCCTGTATTTAGCCCGCTTTCCCTATCCTCACGAAAAATGTAAGATTTTTATGGTCAAGTAATTTATGGATGCTATCTCTTTCCCTATACCATCCTCATAGACGACTGCCCATGATATTGGAGGGGGCAGCAGCCTTCAGAGAAATATGCGCATGATAAAACCGCTATTGCTACCCTTACATCATAAAGTTAAATAACAAATGTTTATGGAGTCTTGACTGCCATAAACTTTGATTACGCCATAAAATAATGGGTAGGGCAAAAATAATGATCGTGAAATAGAGTGACTTTCTGCTCGGACGTCCATAACCATCAGCTTTTTTTATTATCGTCTGCATTTTAATGGCAAATCCTCAAATGCCTTCGAACAGTAATGGCCAGACGACTTTTAAAACAAATTGTAGTGACTTTCAATTTAGACTTTCTTTCTTTCTTATTTTCCCTCACTTTACTAAAGGCTTGGGTTACCCTAGTAATTTGAGGTTATGATGAGATAAGAATAAGTTCATTTTCATTTCCTATGTAAATAAGTAAAAATGCTGTATAAAACCATCAACAATGACCGGCATCTCTCCAGTTGCTCATCAGACGTGGTAGAGTGAGGGTGCGTCCCAAACGTCTCCGGAAAGCGCTGCCAGATGCATGATCTATGGCTAACGTCAACCTTAAATGAAATCAAAACTACTTAGGCTAGAGGGTTGTAATTTGGTATGCATGATAATTAAAATACTAATTTGCAGCCCTCTACCCTCAGAAGGTTTTCAGATCTAAGGGCGGACGGACGGACAAACAAAGCAGGTACGATAGTTTTCTTTTAAAGAAAACTAAAAAGCCTAAAAAGTGTCCTCACTCTTAGTAAAACTGTGGTAAAAAAAAGAAAAATAAACCGGAAACAATGTTGTTATTCACAGCATTAGAGGGTACTGTTGAGTTTATAGAGTTTTAAAATGAGAAATATGAGATTTGGTCGTCATGAAAACCGAATAATTGGACCAGATATCTGAGCAACGAAATGAATCAAATTTGAGGATGATAGTATTTTTTCATGCAACGCTATATTATTCAGAGAACTGATTCGAAACTGCTGTGATATCTTAAGGGACTTGAACTAGTACTAGGACAAAAGAATTTCTAAATCTTACGGATTGACTCATGTTAGTTTACACTTTTTGATAGGAATGACAAATGTCCTGTTAATTAAATCTGTTTCCCAATGTTTTTAGCATGAAAATGTAGACTTTAGTTGATTCTGTTATTATTCATCGACTTTCTATAATTTCGGATTATGGCTGGAAACGTAAAAACGTACCCTGATTTTCGGAAGCAAAAATAAACAAACTCATCACACATACCACAATCAAACATCTCTTCCTTTTCCGAAAGAGTCCCAAGATGTATTGTGTGGCATCTATGCCTGAAACATATATATATATATATATATATATATATATATATATATATATATATATATATATATATATATATCTGTGTGTGTGTGTATTAAAAAGACGAAATAGCAGACAGAGAGGAGAAGAAGAAACTCCAGTTTCAATGTAACTTTATGAGTACTTTCCTTCACTCTTTACACTCAAATGTACTCAAGCTCTCTTCATACTCGCTTGAACTCAGAAACACTGAAGACAAAAAATTCACTTGCACAAAGACACAAAGACACGTGTCCTCTCTCTCTCTCTCTCTCTCTCTCTCTCTCTCTTTGTGTGAAAGTGGATGCTGACGAGTGACTACTTATGTCAAAATGGTACAGTAAGAATTCAAAGCAATCTTTTAATTAGGCATATGGTTAACTGTTAGAAAGGGCCAAATAACAGTTAAATTCAAGTCAATCATCCTTGAAAAATTATTATGCTCACATTACAAATATCACTACCAGGTATTTGTAGAGCTTCAAATCTCGTCAGAGGGAGAACTCAAAATCGTATTAAGGTTAGTCTTTAACATGTTTCAGCATAGATACCACACAATACATCTTGGGACTCTTTCGGGAAAAGAAGAGAGTTTGATGTAGTTATGTGTGATGAGTTTGTTTATTTTTGCTTCCGAAAATCAGGGTCATATATATATATATATATATATATATATATATATATATATATATATATATTATATCATATATATATATTACCCTTAAGTTAGATTTGAAACTACAGCAAACAGGGATACTGTTGGATAAGGCAACTAAAATATCAAGTCTGGTAGTGAAAGTATAGTAATCATAGAAGTAGAGGAATTTTACAAAGGCAAAAAATTTAATAATAATAATAATAATAATAATAATAATAATAATAATAATAATAATAATAATAATAATATAATAATAATAAATAATAATAATAATAAAATATCATTATTATCATATTATTTATTATTATTATTATTATATTATTTATTATTATTATTGTATGTATTATACCCACGGCATAATCATAATCTAAACATTTTATCCAGCACTCATTGAGAATTGACTGTTTTACATTATTGTAAACACCACTGTCTTTTAAATATATATATATATATATATATATATATATATATATATAGTATATATATATATATATATATATATATATGTATATACTATATTATATATATATTATATATACATATATATATATGTATATATTATAGATATATATATATATATATATATATATATATAATCTATATATAAATATATATATATATATTACCCTTAAGAGTTAGAAACTACAGCAAACAGGGTTACTGTTGGATAAGGCATAAAATATCAAGTCTGGTAGTGAAAGTGTAGTAATCATAGGAGTAGAGGAATTTTAACAAAAGGGCAATAATCTAATAATAATAATAATAATAATAATTTAATAATAATAATAATAATAATAATAATAATAACTAATGAATAATAAAAATAAAAATTATTATTATTATTATTATTATTATTATTATTATTGAATTATTATTTTTTTTTTTTTTTTTTTGTTTTTTTTTTTTTTTTTTTTTTTTTTTGCTCTATCACAGTCCTCCAATTCGACTGGGTGGTATTTATAGTGTGGGGTTCCGGGTTGCATCCTGCCTCCTAGGAGTCCATCACTTTTCTTACTATGTGTGCCGTTTCTAGGATCACACTCTTCTGCATGAGGCCCGGAGCTACTTCAGCCTCTAGTTTTTCCAGATTCCTTTTCAGGGATCTTGGGATCGTGCCTAGTGCTCCTATGATTATGGGTACGATTTCCACTGGGCATATAACCCATATCCTTCTTATTTCTATTTTCAGATCTTGATACTTATCCATTTTTTCCCTCTCTTTCTCTTCAACTCTGGTGTCCCATGGTATTGCGACATCAATGAGTGATACTTTCTTCTTGACTTTGTCAATCAACGTCACGTCTGGTCTGTTTGCACGTATCACCCTATCCGTTCTGATACCATAGTCCCAGAGGATCTTTGCCTGATCGTTTTCTTATTATTATTATTATTATTATTATTATTATTATTATTATTATTATTATTGTATGTATTATACCCACGGCATAATCATAATCTAAACATTTTATCCAGCACTCAATTGAGAATTGACTGCTTTACATTATTGTAAACACCACTGTCTTTTCTATGTGAACAAATTCAATAAAGCTTAAGGACAGAAGTTCAAAATAAACAACTCTAATAATTTAATGCGTGTGGCACAAATTCATACATGATTCCTTCAAACCCAAAGGCTAAACCGATTTCCACCTGATCGTCCATTTTACAACCATGCTGACGTCATTCGTGGCAAAGTTTTGTAAACACCTGGTCTTCACGCCTTCTCTTTTCACGAGATTACATGCCATTTGGCCTCATAAGATCTAATGATCTTAAACAGCAGTCTCTCTCTCTCTCTCTCTCTCTCTCTCTCTCTCTCTCTCTCGCAACCTTATTAACATTATGCTGTCACGTAGTATAAAGACGGGAGGAATTCTGGGGGAAATGACTGTAATTTTGTTCATTCATAGATGAAGTGGAAAGTTGCCAGTTAAGTAATTTTTCACAGAGTACGTATACTTGGATTGAAAGCATTCCTTTTTTTTATGTATACGCAACGAATATGATCACAATTGGAGGAAGAGACTGTCAGGGAGACATGTGTAAGTAGAAAATAACGTCTATTTGAGAGATCAAGAGAAAAACAAACGTGTAGACTGATAAACGAAGATATGGATATTTCTTCACAAATTGTAATACTGTAGAAGCACGATTAGGTTAGGTTGTGTTAGTGTGTGTGTGTATGAGAGAGAGAGAGAGAGAGAGAGAGAGAGAGAGAGAGAGAGCGAAGATTCTAATCAGGATAATGACTTGGATAAAAACAACAATAGAGGTTTTAGACAGGAAGGCAAAAATATTTTTTTTTTCAGATTAAGTATTTTTCACAAATTGGTTTCTTCCTCTCTTGGACGTTTCCTACTAAATTTGGTCATCTGCATTTTTTTCGTCTTCTATGCTTCCTTCGTCCAAGTGATTGACACACTTCACGGAATTCATTATTCTTGTCTCAACTTCGTTACTATTTATTGGAGGTGGAGTGGGGTTACTCAGTTCTTTTTCTCTTTCCTTGTAACATATGTGAAAGTTCACAAATTAGTTCTATTTGATAAGTTAATTCAAAGCTTTGCTCAGTTTTACTAAGATTAATAGAGAGCCATACATTCACTTAAAATGATGCAACTGAAACCTTGCCGTTTTTTTTAATAGATGGGGGGAAAAGTATATCGAATTGTAAAGTTGCTTTAGTCGAGCTCGTATCAATTTGAACAAAATCTCTACGCTCTGAATAAAATACTTGCATCACATTGCTTCAAGCATCTACATAGATTCTAGACAGTGCACCTTGAATGAATAGAGGCTACAGTCTGCCAGTCTTTCTTTGGATGAAAACATCTTCCAAAGAAATGTCTATTGAATATGGCGATCATCTTAGAAATTACATATATATTCCTTACTGTGAAAATCTGCGTATGGAAATAAACAAAAAATAATATGAAATATCCCTCGATTAGAGAGAGAGAGAGAGAAAGAGGCAGACAGAGAATCTCACAAGAGCTTTGAACACTAAGTAATATAATGTATGGATAACTTCGGCACTACAAATAAGTAAACCAATCTGTAATTCCAGATAATGAACTTCATACCAATATTGTAGCACTTCCTAACTTGCTGTGAGCCAGTGCTCGATGGCGGTGATTTATATTTGGGATCGTTGACTTTATTCCATAGTCAAATAGGACGGTTCGCGTTTAAAGAAATATGCGCGTGATAAAACCGCTATTACTGTACTGAAATCATAAAATTAAATAACAAATATTTATGGAGTCACAGCTGCCATGAAAATTGATTACACCATAAATAGTAAGGCTAAGGAGACTGGCTCTCTCTGCTTGGACGTCAATGTCCATAACCATCATCTTGGCATTAACGTCTGCCCGTTCTTGGCAAATGCTCAAATGCTATTAAATGATAGTGGACACAAGGCTTAAGTCTAATACCGACAACTGGAGTGATGGTGGAAATAGTCTTTGTATCTTTGTACGGGAGGAACTGGTCTGAAATTCCGGTTGTTCCAAGTACCAACAAGGCTTTGAAGCACTGGACGAGATGGACATTAGGCCATTCCGTTTGTATTTATCATAATGAGGGGCCGTTAGTGACGGTAAAAAAAACAACAACAACAAAAAAAGAAGGAGTAGAAAAGGGGAAAAGGAAAAATGTTCTCTTATTCAGGTTGTAACATCGCAGTTCAGAGGGTGAGAAAATAGAGAGAGAAACATAGAGAGCTTAAATAGGCTTCCACGAGAGAGGGATGATATTAATCATTACTGTATTTTCTTCTTCCTTCGGCTAGAACACAGATTTTACAAACGTTATAGTTTTATTTACGCGATACTCGTTTTCTCTGCTTAAAAGTGAAACAAAACATTAAAACCCTTCTAAAATAATAAAGGAAAGAAAAAATACATCACGCAAAATCCTTTTGCGCGAGACCTTATCTGAACATATGTTGCCTGCCAACATTAAACGTTAATTGAAAGCAGTATATTCAATTCTCTGAAAAGGTCTTTCTTTCATTATATTTTAAAAGACACAGCCATTCTATTATAGCGAGTCGGTCGAAGACAAAGTATTCATTCGCTGGAATTATTGGCAATTGAAAAGGTTCTATTAAAACTCAAATTGAAATGCAACCATAAATTAAGGAGAAGATTTCATATTCGTATACTTGGAATGATTTGATCGAATTGTAGAAATAAGAAGTTTTTTTAATAATTATAAAAAGGTAAATGTCATAGAAAATAACAGCATATCTTTTAACATATACTACGCATATTTTTTTATCTCTAAAAATAGCATTATTTCAAACAGGTATCTGACAGATGCCTGTAGATACATATGATTCTTCTATTTGAAGATTCCCAGACTAGTTTCTTATTCCTATATTCTCAGGATTATTTGTTTTGATTATTATCATTTCTTTTTTTTACATTCATGGATGAACATCACTTTTTCAATTATTCTTTTTCCTTTAGGAAACGAACCAATGACAGATTAATCATTTCTCTTACAGTTAACCTTCGATAGATAAGCCTTTTATAAATAGTTATATCCTGATTTCCACTATTTTTTTATATCTCCATTTTTAATATACCACATAAATAATATGAATATTTGTACACCGATGTGCCATATATATCTGGAGCTTACAGGATCTTTTTGTAACACCGTACAGTCTGAAGAAGGTATTTCATGCTGAACATTCTTAATTATATTTTTTTTAAATTATTCATATAAAGAACGGTTACTATGAGATTCAGGGTCTCTGTAACACGGTTTTTTGTACTTTGCTCCTTGTCAAAGCATCGGAGTTAGCTGAAAGTTGACATATGTATATTTTACAACCACACACAAATTTTGTCAGCATTATCAATAACCTAAACCCGATAGTTTTAATTTTTATAGAGTAAAAATGATCTAGCCGACGCCATGGCCAGTGATTACGAGCCAAGAGTCGAAAAACATTCATTACGTAAAGCAAGGTAAACAAAACACCTTTTGACTAAATGTTGCCCCGCCCATCCACCAGACAGAAATTCCATCGGCCCGGAAAAAACCCAAAGACTTTATGAATGGCGGAACGATACATAGATGTGGGTGTGGTATCAGTGCTAGCGTAGTAATACTACTGTAGCAGTAGTGCGCAAACAGTATAGCAGAATATACATGAATTAAACGTTTAGGCCAACTGCTGGGATCCTTGAGGATCATTTAGCACTTCTTACAACTACTCGAGAAATTAGTTTTTATAGCCAGAAGTTAAATTTTCTAATCCAACAATGCCCATGGTAGCCTTCAGTGTTATCCTGAATTATAACGAGGCGAAAGTGGGTGGAGCCTCATGAAGTCACCATTCTAACGATAATTATTGGTGAAGGTTTAAAGCCACTACACGGTACCGGCTATTTTTTTTCAGTAAATAGGTAGATAGCCAATAAATAAAAATTGCTTGACATTGGATATAGCAGTTATCAAATCAAGCTTGTCTACTATGTTTTTGATAATTACCAACTATTCCCTATATCTTGTCAATCTGATTGTGACCTATAAAGTAGACTGTAATTTCTTTGGAAACTTATTTTGGGAGTTAGACTAATAATCGAAGTGTTTTTGTATTTATTAACATATTTTGTTGGTTTGTTCATTATGACAATTATCAGTGGAGAGGTTCCAGAGTTCATAAAGGTGTGCTGCTTTGCTTGTATTTAAATTTGTATGTCATTGTTGCCAGAGGTTTAGCCTTCGTTACGTATAGCCAATCATCTATCGAGAAAGAGGGAAGAAATGCTGTCATAAGTTACGTAACGAGGGCGTTCGAAACCTTTTCTCTGAGTAAGTTGACCCGTCTTCAAAAAAGGTCACTTTTACATTATAAGTACCAAATTTATTCAACCTACGTAGTGCAGAATACATTCAAAATTTGTGTTGATATAATATGTATTCTGAATAAGCGTTATATTTATGAAATGCATAGATAAAAAGTTATTGCGAAAAAACCGTGTTACAGAGGCCCTGAATCTCATAGTAACTGATTATCTGCTATAGTGCTTTTTAGTACTGACAGGCCTCAAAACGTATAATTATAAAGCCAAGCTTATGGGAATTACAGAATAAGGATTCAAGTCCATTGTAAGTGGATAGATTGAAGTGTCTCCTGAAAAATTAAAATCAAAGGAAAATTTATCAAGTCAGTTCAGTAAATCATGTATTCAAAAATTTTATCCGTAAAAGGATAATTATATAAAATAAAATCAGATAGAAAATGCACTAAAGTTTCTTCGGCGCAATCGAGTTTTCTGTACAGCGTATAATATGTATGAAACTCTCAGCCACAGTCAATGAAACTCTCAGCCGCGTCCTTTGAAGCTTCTAGTCACGGCCTGATGGTGGCATGTGTTTTGGTACCTATAGTGGTGCCAGACGCACGATCATTGCTAACTCTAACCTTAAATAAAATAAAAGCTACTGAGGCTAGAGGTCTGCAATTTGGTATGTATGATGATTGGAAGGTGAATGATCAACTTATAGTTTTTAAGATCTGAAGGCTGAGAGAAAAGTACGGACGGACAGACATAGCCATCTCAATAATTTTCTTTTACAGAAAAAAAAAAAAAAAAAAAAAAAAAAAAAAAAAAAAACAAAAAAAAAAAAAAAAAAAAAAAAAAAGGGCCACAATATTTCGGTGGAGGAAAAGAAGGGTTCTCATGAATGAAGATGATATGAGCTTGGATGTCTATTTTTCATTCTCGTCAGGAGCAAAATGACAAGAAGCACTTAAGGTCTGTCACATTTCATGTTTGGATTGAAAGCACCAATATCCTGGTACAGGTAAATAATTTAGCCTTTTATTCTCGCTCTCTTGAACATTGCTTTTTAATAAGAGAGAAGTATATTTTGGACTTACCCTTGGTAAAAAGCATTCATGATTCAGTTTCAAGTTTCGATATGCCAGTATTTACAACATCATATATATATATATATATATATATATATATATATATATATATATATATATATATATGTGTGTGTGTGTATGCATGTTGTATTTTTTAAGCGTATAGGTTATTCATATATTCTTTTGTTTTTGCTGTGGCTATTGTCTTTTGTACAGATATCTCAATTGCCATTATTGACACAACCCATGTATTATTACCATTCAGTGTATTATTGTGCCAGCTTTCCTATAGTATCTGTATGATTTCTAACCGAATCTCCTGTATCAATTCTCACAGCTACCTGAATTTAATCCCTTCTTTGATCTTACAGAAGTCGGGAACTATACTCTGTTTTTTCCATTTGTCCACCCGCCTGTGGTGTTTGCGTATGGTAACACTGCGTCCCGGGATTTAGATAGTTACGCAATGTGTAAGTTTTAGGTAAATAAAAGGATATCTGGGTGTACATTTGCAACTGAAAAGTGTTTTAATAATTTACTGTATGCGAATTACACCGTTAATATTCGAAATAGGGTATTGTTATTATTGTTGAATGTAAGCTGAATGTAACTATCTAGAGTTCTGGAAGCAGTGTTACCATACGCAAATACCACAGGCGAGTGGACAGATGAAAAAAAAACCGAGTATAGGTATTTTGCGGCTTGCACGAGCCATTGACCTTTGTTAATATTCTGTAAATAATCAATTAGTAGCAGACTCCGTATACCAATAGAAACTCACCTCACAATATCTTATAAACAACGAACTACCTTGAAGATAAAATCTAAATATCTTTATATTTCAATATCGTATTCACTTTAACATTTCTTTGAATTTAACATTGGTTCCAAGGTGACTTACATTCGCTTGCCAGTTGAGATGTTGTTAATCTTATTTTTGGCAGTTATCAAACGTAACAAAATACATAAGGTACCGTAAGGTACGTAAAAGAATTTGATTTATTTTGAACCACTTCCTTCTGTAAATATTACTGTTCATTGATTTTTGAGGTTCTTTTTGTAACAGCATGAAAATCAGGAAGTTTGAAAATTGTCTGTCACCTAAGGCTTTCAATTGGTATTCACAATTGTGCTTAATCAATAACCAAACGAAAGCAGTAATGAACCAGTAAGGTATATTGGTATCACTATTAATAAGTACAGCATTAAATTCGCACACTCTTTACATCGCAAAAATATAAAACTTTGTTTTATAATTTGTTTATCTTGACCTCGTGACTTTTCCTTCCGCGAACTGCCACGCGGGCGCTTCAGTGTTTGTTTGTTTGTTTGTATGGTATTTTTACGTTACATGGAAACAGGTTATTCAGCAACGGGACCAACGGCTTTACGTGACTTCCGAACCACGTCGAGAGTGAAGTACTATCACCAGAAATATACATCTCTGACGCCTCAATGGAATACCCGAGAATCGAACTCGCGACCACAGAGGTAGCAGGCCAGCACCAAGCCGACCACGCCACTGAGTCGGCGCTTCAGTGTTGACGATAGAGTCTAGGCGATAAGACCCGGATAATATAACCGCTAATGTCTAAGAGATAAAACTGGATAATATAATCGATGAAGTCTAAGAGGTAGTGTCTAGGAGATAAGACCGGATAAGATAACTGCTAATGTCTGGGAGATAAGACTGGATAATATAATCGATGATTTCCAGGAGGTAGTGTCTAGGAGATAAGACGGATAAGATAACCGCTAATGTCTAGGAGATACGACCGGATAACAACTGCTAATGTCTAGGAGATAAGACCGGATAAGATAACCGCTAATGTCTAGGAGATAAGACCAGATAACATAACCGCTAATGTCTAGGAGATACGAACGGATAACTTAACTGCTAATGTCTAGGAGATAGGACTGGATGATATAGTCGCTACTGAGAAAACCACGATAATATAAGGTCCAGAGACAATGTCGAACTGGTTTCCGCCACAAGGGCAGAAAAATAGCCAAGTAAAGTCAAAAGCAGAATTCAGCGGAATGGATTTTGACTCGCTTTTCCAGTGTCCGTCAAGAGAATTTGTAGCTCGACGGGGACGCAGCACGTTTCCAGGTCAGAGGGTTTCCTCTCTTCTCTCGGAATGTGTCTGTCTGTCTTTCGTTTGTGAGGTCTCTTCAATGTCTTTGTTTGGACGAACCTTCAGGTCAACCTAGCGCTGATTTGGTTGTGTCTAGACCAGATGACATTAGCTTGGAGATACCTGGTCCTCTTTCGAATACGGTTAAGGATTAGGCTTCAACTTAAGTGTTATATAATGCCAAAGATCTCATCTATCTAACCATCTATCTATCTATCTATCTACGTACGTTTTGAGACGATGTAGAGACGATGTTAATCTGCAATGCAAGTTTTGGCCATGTTTAGTTTACGGCAAAATGAAAGCTCCTTTCGTGCTACGAAAATTGGCTTACAGTTTCAATTTACGTTATTGAAGAATTATTGATAAATAATTTTCCCCAATTTTCATAAAAAATCTAACAAGTTTTAGGAATCCTAGCAATACTGACAACAGTTATTAGGCGAAAAAACAAAATTAGATTTTATATACATATTTGCATTAATATTTATTTACTTTTATTTACATTCTACTATTGCGTCTTCGGAAGTTTCTATATTTCTTGTGATTTTTCAACCGCATACTTCATATGGAACAAAACCTGACCATCAATATATATAAATCATAACAGTTTACTTTCTTATACTTACTTTAATATTAATCTCTATATATACTTTACTGCTTTTGAATTCACAATATTCTAAATATTTCTCTATATTTCTTTTTTATTACATACTTCTTATCAAGGAGGAAACTGGCTATTTGGATCTATGGATTACTGTAAATACCTGAGTCATGTTATATATACGCTTTAGAGGCCTGGAAGAATCCGGAACCAAATGGAATTTAGACTAAAAATACGTCTCTAGCAACCACGCAGACCTCATTCGTTGGAGACTTTTGCAAACACATGTTTTTCGGTGCCTTCTCTTTTCTCGAGATTACATGTCATTTTGCCTCATAAGATTTAATGGCAACCAACAGACTCTCTCTCTCTCTCTCTCTCTCTCTCTCTCTCTCTCTCTCTATATATATATAATAATATAATATATATATATATATATCTATATATATATATATATATAATATATAATATATATATATATATATATATATATATATATGTGTGTGTGTGTGTGTGGTGTGGGGGGGGTGTGTATGTGTGTGAAAGCTATAAATGTAAAACGTTAGGATGTCACAGTTGTAAGTAAGTATGGGTATCGAAATTTATTTGTCCTTTCATTCAGAGAGCCAAAGGAAGTCTTAAAAACATACTTAGCTATCATATCTACTTTAATGGAATGAAAAAGAATATATCTAAATAATGAGATAGATACAAACAAACTTGAGATAAAGAATAAATATTCTATGTTACCTCGTGTGGCAGAGAGAGAGAGAGAGAGGAGAGAGAGAGAGAGAGAGAGAGAGAGAGAGAGAATTTATCTCAGTTAAAAACGTGAGCAAAATCGACACGTGGAAGAGAAGATAGGAAGGAGTAAGAATCTCTTTTGCCTTCGGCAATTGAAGTATGCCAGTTCCTTGTTTCTTTACTCTTTTGTTACAGTCAAGTGGACTCGTTTTCCATTCTTATTCCTCCTTTCCTTAAAGAATTTCTTTTGTAAGTTCTTCGTTTACTGTCATTATTGAGTTTTTTCTTCTACTTGATAGTTCGCTTTTCCTCTTTGGAATTAAAAGAGAATCATATTTTTGCACCACAACCAAATTCATGTATTGAACTGAATTGAATTGAATATGGAATTTAGGCCAAAGGCCAAGCACTGGGACCTATGAGGCCATTCGGCGCTGAAATGGAATCTGACAGTAAAAGGGTTGATAGGTGTAACAGGAGGAAAACCTCGCAGTTGCACTATGAAGCAATTGATAGGAGAAGGTGGAAAGCAAGATGGAAGAAAGAGGTGCACTGACGGCACTAGCGCCCTACGGAGCCTAATTCATGTAGACTTAGAAATAGTAACGACTGATGGAAAATTTCTTAATTACTGTAAGAATAGAGTTGAAAAACATTGTCTCTTCTTAGAATAATTATGGAATACCAACTTATCTGTTCCCCTAAGTCTGGGAATATCGTGCGTTCAATAGACCGCACTTTAAATAAAATTCTTACTTCGTATATTGGTAAAACCATCTAAAAAGGCACCTCAAACAAATGAGTAACTCTGTGGGATGTAATTTGATGGCACCTGTCTTCCTCTAATCATCATTTAATAGTCTTTGGCAAAATAAAAATAAAAATAAAATAAATGCCTTCGAAATCTCATAACACACAATATCGGTTACCATAGTTCGTTCAAGAGATAGCTGAAATAAAAGAAGTTTATAAGCGTTCAAAACTTCCACTTTTGAACCATGTTGTTTTCCTCGGATAGTGAAAGCTAACCTTTTATTTAACTCTGGTTCTCCCTTGATCAAAATGCAAAGTGAAAGGGGCTAAAGAATCAAGCAATGCAAGGAAAATCTACTGGTGGGTGATGAAACTGAATTCTGCTAACAAAAGAAACGTCATTGAACTCGCCGCTCTTGAATCGGTATAACATGGTATAAATTCAGGAAAATCTAAGGATAATATGAAAGTTAAAGCTCGAGAGAGAGAGAGAGAGAGAGAGAGAGAGAGAGAGAGATAAACTGCTGACGTCATTCACACGAATTACGAAACAGAGCCTCCAGGGATTTCAGGAATAAAGAGAATGGACGAGGAGAGTGACTTTGAAGTAGCAGAGAAACTATACATAATTATCGTTGACTTGTTAACCTAGCATGACTTAGATCACTGGCTAGCTCTTTGTGATCCGATACCCTTTTAACCTTTCCCCTTCTATACTAAAAAATAACCCCATTTTTTATGGGAAGGGAAATTATGGGAACGAGTTGTATCTCTCCCATATTCCATCGTCATAAACGGCGGTCCGCGTTATTAGAAGGGGCAGTAGTCTTTAAAGAATTATGTGCATGATAAAGCCACTTTGGCTGTACTTACATCATAAAGTTAAATAATAGATGTTTATAGAGCCTTCACTGTCATAAACATTGATTACTCCATAAAATAGTAAGGAAGGCGGAGGTGGCGTGCCTTGATGGAGAGCTACACTCTCTGCTTGGACATAAAAGAAATGCCTATAACCATCATCTTGGTATTAAGGCCAGGCTGGGTCTTAGCGAATGCTCAAATACCTTGAGATGTTAGCGGACACAAGCCTTTTATATTGTAAACAAGTTAGAGTGGTGGTACATTTAGATCTCTCTCTCTCTCTCTCTCTCTCTCCTGTGTGTGTGTGTGTGTGTGTGTGTGTGTCCTAACGACGTGGGTCACTTCAGTAAACAGTCGAATTGGTAACACAAGGTCTTGAGGATCATGGTTGGGAAAAGAAGAGAAATTTTCTATTCTTTTTATCCTTTAATAGTTGATGACTGAATGAATAAAATTAACTGAAATAAAATGAAATGTAGAGATAGGTTGCAGTTAGGAAGTTTGTTTACAAGTCATCAAGAAAATTGAATAATATCATGACAACGATGTGAAGATCCAGATAGAATATTATGTCATCTCTCTCTCTCTCTCTCTCTCTTCTCTCTCTCGCTTCAAAAGTTGAAATCTAAATTAAGTTATACGAGTATGCAGTGTAAAAGGAAGTACCCATAACTTCCCTTTGAGACAAGACTCTCTCTCTCTCTCTCTCTCTCTCTCTCTCTCTCTTTCTCTCTAAGATCTATTTTTCATGAATTTCCATTATAATTTCTTTATGTAAGAAATTATCAATATTAAACTAATAGAGATCAGTGCATTATACGAACAAAATTGTGTTAGATATTCAGTTGTATGAGTGTCTCGTAACATTTAAATAAAATAAACTATTTCCATACTGTCGGTCATTCATTTACTGTCGAGTCTAGAAATATATTGTAAAAGTTAACAAAATCCTCAATTCTTAATGCTTGAAAGCATCACATGATTTGCAGCTTTGTAGGAAACCTACATGTGCTACACAACATATAACTCTGTCGGGTTTTCACTGGAAGCAGAGGAGATAGCCTGAGGAAGTGTTGCTTTGACTCCTTACCTGTCAGAGATGCAGGTAGTGTGCTTTCCTGTTTGAGTTATCGTAAGATAATAACCCTTGTACTTCTGAAGGGAAGTAGTCAGCAGTGTTAACACATAAGCTCACGTAATATAAAACTGTATCCACTCTGAACATAAACACTTGATATTCGGATTCTTGAAAGAACTTTGATGTTATAGAAGGTATCGTATTAATGTGTTACCATAGCAAGAAGCTAGCGTTTTAGTAAGATTATTGAAAATTTTACTTCAGCTTGTCTTTTGCTTATATTTGAAGAGAAAACCAACTTACATATGTAGCATCACGTATCTTACCAAATATCCTGAAGAAGGTTACTAATTCAGTAGCAACATACATAAAAATATTGGAAGTGCAACCAAAGTTATCAGCCCCTTGGACTCGGAGAGCTTCTTTAATTCACGTTTTGTAGACAGTCGAAAATAATTCCATACTGCCCCCCACATGAGCCAAGAACTTATGGAAATGAATATTTAGGTTAACTAATGGCTGACTCTATGTGTCAGTCAGTTTAATTGTCTTTCCTTTTACCGTCCTTTTTCTCTGGTTCCATGTCCTTTATTTGTCCCGATATTTTCATTGTTTTAATGAAATACTCTATCTTTTTCCAGTGTCTCCAAGGTCGATACAACCTTCGTACACTGATAGTTTTTTTGCGTTTTTTTCTTCG
>NC_061107.1:101022479-101027479 GCF_015104395.2 Macrobrachium nipponense
TTCAAGAGGAGTGAATCGTTAAACTATGACTGAAACGCAGTTTCCACTCAGATTGAAGCCTACAACTATTATTTAATATGCCCTCGCTGCGTGGAAAAACCATTGGCCTAGCATTTACATAGTCGGACGTTCGTGTCTCAAAGGGGATGGTGACTGTCACCACCTCTTTTAAAAAGATACCAGCCCACTTACAATGTGAGGTTCCCCTTCTCTAAGGACAAAAAAATCTTGTTATGATAGTCAAAAGAACTGAAAAGCAATCTGATATTTCATACCTCCGCCAAGAACAAACGAAAAGGAATTTATTTTCTAAAGAACCATGCGACACTTCCATGGCAACGCATACTTATTATATCTAAAAGAAATCTGGGAAATTTTCCTTTTTGCATGGTGCGTCAGTATAAATAAAAATCCACCCTAATCAGATTATTTCTCTTACAAAAATGTCTCACTTCTCATTTGGTTCATGGTGTCACAATAGTGTATAACATTATGAAAGATTCTTTCATGACTTCATCCGATTATGGAATTTTTTCACTTAGTATTTGCTTCTTCTTATTCAAATTATTAATGTATTTAAGCTTGGAGCGGTTCCTCATCGGCTTCTTAAGTTTTCAACAACTCTTTCTGTCTATTATCTAGCACTTCAGTATATCCTCATCACCGTTGCCATACATTTCTCTACATTACTGCATTTTATTTCCCGATACTTATAAGTAATCAGTGATACAGTGCTCTCTCACATTCTCACTTGATAATCTAGGTTTTACTTTCCTTTCACTGCTGATATACAACTTATTCCAGAGTCACTTTTACTAATACAAATCAATATCATCTGTTTTTGCTGGGTTTAAATTGCTTTTATCTCACTATAACACAACTACCTGACGTTTAACACAACTACCTGACGTTTAAAAACCCATCCTGTACTTTCTTTTGATATCCTCTATTGTTATTAAATCCAGCTTTTGTATGTCTACAGTATTTTTGTCAGGAAAAAAAAAACATCTAATTTTTATTCCAAGTCTACCAATGATACTATTCTATTCATGTAAGCCATCACGCATGTTAGTTTTGAAATTAGCTTAGGATCCCTTGCCACTGTTGTTACAATCCCTGAAAATCTGGAAAGCAATGTGCAGGCGCCACATTTTATTAATACTGGCAGCGAGTGGGCGGTCAACATTTATTGCTCCAAATATTTTGGTGTGGATTCCAAAAGACCAGGTGACAGTATCCAATATACTGTACACCATGCAAGCTCAGCCTTTCATATTGGAAATTTGCTATTGATTCTTCCGATTCCGGTACTCTCCCCTTTACGGGAAGGTGTGGTTATGGAGGAAAAACAGAAGCCACTGGTTTCGAGGTGGTTGTTTCAGGATGTCGTACATTAGGTTGGCATTTCAATGTAAACATCGAAGTTTCCTTGCTTTAGGAATTATCTTTAATGGTCTCTTTGCCCTTTGCCTTTAACATATCTATATATATATATATATATAATATATATATATATATATATATATATCATATATATATATATATATATATATATATATATATATATATATATATATATATATATATATATGTATATATATATAGATATATATATATATATATATATATATATATATATAGTATGTATGTAGTATTTATATATAGATATATATATATATATATATATATATATATATATATATATATATATATATATTTATATATATATAATATATATATATATAGATTATATATATATATATATTGCCGACCTGCAATGCCACTTTGGTATGCATTAATATTTTTACTTTAAGTCAAGTTACATTGCCTGGTGTCGTATATACTACTGCCCAATATATAGAAAGTCAATCAAATGTGACATTTTGTATTTGCTTCTTTTATATAAAAAACCTAATTCATTTATATCAGTGACAAACTTGAATACTAAAATGTTCATCAATGGAGTTAGTATTCGTAAATCAGAAATATTTAGAAAAAAAACTTTGATTAAATTTCATTTAAGTATATTCATAAGAAGAAAGTAAGTGTCCTAGGTTTAACTGTTTGATGGACATACTTATTGAACAGTTAATTCAAACAAATTCAGGTACACACACATATAATATATATATATATATATATTATATATATATATATATAGATATATATATATATATATATATATATATATATATATATATATATATAATTTTCATGTTTTTTACGGTATAAGCAAACAATAAAATAAACTGGTTTCCGTTCCCTAAGAATGATTAACCATAAACGCGACTTGATTTCCAAATTCTTATTTTGAATTGCAATATATTACTAACATTTTAAATCAGGTCACTGATGTAGTTTTTTTATTCATGAAGTTATAAAGTTCTCCTATATGTAATTTACAAATATTACTCTGGTATTTCAAGAGATATCATCAGTGGTGCAAAATGTAATCCTATCAGTCTAATGCGTTGTACCTGTAGTTAAAAATTCATTATAACATAAGTGCCTGATGTTGTCACATTAATAAACAATTTATTTTTCACTCAAGTTCAATCCATTGCCTGTGCTAGTAATCAAAAGGGATTTCAAGGAAATAAATATCCTTTGTTTCTATAAATAAAGTATTTTTACATGTGGAAGGATTGCACCATCTTTCGCAAACATAAAACGTTTCACATACGTCGATGCCTTTCATTTCATATAAGTAGTTAGAGATGTTTTTGTATTGAAAACTATCTAATATTACTAGTAAATTAACTCTTATATCTCTCGATTTGTCAAAAGAGAATTTGTAGATTCGCAAGTAGCTTAAGTCTTGAAATAGAAATTTCACCATATTCCTATAGCATTGCATCATCTTTTCTTAAGATCGTTCTAGAACCTTCTGCCTAAGCATACGTATCTTTGGGAATAGACGTCATTCAGTTTTTCGTTATAAATAATTATTCCTTCCATATTAAAATACTTTTAAGACGTTAGCTAAACTTCATATCCAAAACGATTTGGGCCCTTCAGTTTCTTGAAATCTCGCCCATACAAGGAAGAAAGAGAGCGCTCATTACAGACTTTGAACTCCTGGTGTACAGAGATCATCATCATCTCTCTCTCTCTCTCTCTCTCTCTCTCTCTCTCTCTCTCTCTCTCTCTCTCTCGCGCCATTTTTGATTTCATATTAACGTAAAGATTTTTATATTAGTGGCTGGTCACTCGTAAATTTTAGATTTTGTATTTCTTAGAGTTATTTAGTATTCCTTTGTACTTATTGTGGAATCTGAACAAACATTGTACAAGTGTGTAACGTCGCCTTTTCGTTTTTGAAATAATGTGAATTGTGTGGTGAAATTTTGGAACTAGCTGCAGCAGAAAATTGGTACCAAGGTAATGTGTTATTACAAGGTTTATGACTTGCAACTAATAGTTACAGTGGTTTGATGAAACAGTTTAAATTTGTACACATTGCAATTTTTATGTTTTGTGTTTGTTTCATTGAAGTGATTTTTTGTGCATTTATCCATTTTCTTATTGAAGTGTGCTTTCTGTATATATATTCTGTGTGATTAATGATTTTTGCAATTTTGGTATTTTCCACATTTTTCTGTTTTCATTTGTATTCACAATTTGATTGACTTAATCGTTTTAATTAATTAATCGTTGCACATTTAATTGAATTTAACACTTGTGAATGAATTTGCATTTACTTAGAATTCTTTTCAAGTTTTAGTGTTGTTTAGCACTTGTGAATTAATTTCCAAATTTTAGTTATTACCTAACACTTTTAAATTTTTATTGAATTGATTAATTTTCTCGAATTTTGTGATAAATTAATTTTGATTTGATTTTACTTAATTAATTCAAGAATTAATTAAACTTTGTGTTGTTTTCAAGTAACAGTAAATTTCCCTGAGATTGTGAATTTCACTTATAATTTTGAGTTTAATAATAAATTTTTGTATTTAAAATTTTTATAAGTGATTTCTCTTTCACCAGTATACGTAATTATGTTTAGGTAGAAACATAGAGTGGTAATTGAGCTGTTTTCCTTCAATTTAGTTGAAGTGAGTTAGAAACAGGGAAGTACTTAGACTTTTGAAATCAGGGAAATACTTAGACTTTTAAAGTTGTTGATGGAGTGATTCCCTTTAATTAATTTGATTACATACAAGATTACCTCACACCTGTTTTAATGAACTTAGTCTGATTTTCTGCGATACTGGTAAGTTGTTTAAGGGATTACTGTTGCCTTTAGAGTATTCAATCGTATTTTACCTGTGATGAAGGTTCAGGTGTCTGGCTGTTGTGAGGTACTCGTTTAATTATAATTAAATGTAGTAACCAGATACTTGGCACTTCGTCACAATATATATATATATATATATATATATATATATATATATATATATATATATGTGTGTGTGTGTGTGTGTGTGTGTGTGTGTGTATGTATGTATATATGTAATCTGTATGTGTTTGGGTGGGTGTCTGTGTACTTGTGGGCATACGTAAATATGGTAAAAAATGAACAGAAAATTCTTTTATTTTGTTCTTCACGATATGTGACTTATAAAACATGATGGACGATATTGTAGATTCACTTTCTATAATGATATTATTGTCCGAAACTGACCTATGCTTTCGCTCACTCATTCCGTCTCTTTAGCCTATATCAATGATATTCGTCTGCAACCTAAGATCTTATTTACTACTTCCATTACATATACACATCTTAAATTACATCCCTTGAGGTTTTGTTAACTCTCCACATGTTTTATTCAAATTAATGAAGTTTCTTATAAAGCAAATACTGACGGTCAATATAATATAAAGGTACTAACGACCACAAAGATACCTAAATAATTAGTTGGTTTAGGAGAATTCGGTTAGTTAAGTGTAATTAGGGTAGTTAATGGCGCTTAAAAAGGATGGTATTCATTCCATAGTTATACTCATTAGGATGACTTCCATTATTAATCAGCAGCAGCCACTATTCTGAGGCTTTC
>NC_061107.1:101032479-101054979 GCF_015104395.2 Macrobrachium nipponense
AATCACAGATACACACATGCTATATCTATATATATATATATATATATATATATATATATATATATATATATATATATATATTATATATATGTGTGTGTGTGTGTGTGTGTGTGTGTGTGTGTATGTGTGTGCGTGTGTGTGTGTGTTGTGTGTTTTCTCTCTCTCTCTCTCTCTCTCTCTCTCTCTCTCTCTCTCTCTCTCTCTAACGTGTCTCTGAAATATAGTCGCCTATTACAGTTTGATGGATTCATAGTCTCAAAACTCTCTCTATGACGATGGTCATGAAAAACTTACGCTTTTTTTTTTAACAGAAATCATATTTCAATTCTATTTAAAATTCTTATCGTATAAAAGACAAAAACGTAACATCACTAATCAAAAGGACAGACAATATTCCCTCAGTTAAACAGCTCCATGAGACTCTATCGCTCTTCGTGTGCTGAGCACCCAAATTTTGGTGGTGGCCCGGGATTGATGATGAGCGTAATTGACGCAGATTATTATTTGAACCACAAATCAGAGTCAATTAAGTTTCCTCAATAGATATATTGGTCAGGGGATATTCGGGTTCCATCTCCTCGTGCATCATTAATGAGTTTCAGGTTACATAGTTCATTAGACTGATAATTCTATTCAAATAGGATCATCATTCTTGCATATTAAGATGTCGACGTTTGAGCCCTAGAGAAAAAGTGTCTGATCCACCAGTTGCATTATTAATATTTTTATTCGTATGAATTCAATACTTTTGACATGATGGGGAAACGCATGCAGTCTCAAATCCCTCTTTTATTGCCTGAACAATGGTCAGATTTCATGAGAAACTCCAATCAATTTTTATAACGTGATAACATTGATGGTATTAATGGTTCGTATGAGCATTTGCACATAACCGTTTCGCATAATTGCAGGACGAATTTGTATCCTGAATAAAATAATTATTCTTAATTTTGTTCTGTGCACGTTATTGACGTGCAACCTTTTGATTCTAAATTCTTCGATTACGATATCAACAACGAATAAATTGTTAAGTTTAGTGTGTGGTCATTTTAAAGCTCTCTTAAAATTACCTAATTGAAAATTCCATTATTGTTTATTATTACAATTTCAAATATTAACAATTATTTTTCTCTAAAAAAAAAAAAAAAAAAAAAAAAAAAAAAAAAAAAAAAAAAGACTTCTTAAGAATCCCAATAAAAGCAGAGACACTTGTGAGAGAAAAGAAAATTTAGGAACATGGACTTTAAGATACCCAATAAAATTTGAGCAAACATATTAACAAACAAATCAAAATATCATGAATCTCTTTCGCTTGGTAGCAACAAACTCACAGTAGGTGGCTACTTCTGCTCAGTGACTGGAGCAGCAGGCGCTAATTTCAGAGGCGAGGCGTTATCTCCAAAGGCTCTGCAAATTGGTACTAGTTAATTTTCGCAGTCATCTACATAATTATCAAATATAATGTTACTGCATGTATCTCTTCAAGTATTTAGAGGGTAAGAGATGTAAGGCCTATATAGATACAAGTACTATCAAACTATTAACTCTACGTCTGGGCACTGAACACTAAATAATAATTCCATTGGTTACAAAAACTTTTCGCTTACTTGGAGAGTAAGCTTACAAACTACTTAGTTATTGTTGTTCTTGCTGTTGTTGTTCTCGTTGGGGGTTACAAAAGCCCTATGTAAAGGCCCAAAAGGGTCTGAAAAGGTGTTTTGCGTTGAGATAAAGATGCTGGAATTTTAGGATAGGATATTCATGATTTATTCATTAGAATGAAAATGTAAAAAATGAACAATGTGCATGTTAAACAGTACAGAACAATTCTTTTCTAAAAAATATATAGTGTATTTATTTCAATTTTCTTCTGTGAAACAATGAAACAACTCGTTATTTGACTGTAGATTTTAGCAAGCGTCCTGCACAAGAGCTTTATCAGATAATCTTAATACTTGAACTTAGATGATTAAGTGCTCTGAGTGGCAAAATTGATGCAGGATGATGAATAGGATTCGCTGGCTAATAAGCCAATTTATTTATGCACGTCCAAGGCCAACTAATAGTTACAAGTCGTTATTTTAGAATGGTTCTGTATTAAAGTTTGTTTATCTTGAATGATTACAACAACGATCTGACATCTGACGAATCTTTCCAAAGCCTCTCAAGTTTTCAGCTGACAAAAAGCACCCATATAGGACAGTATGACCACATTAGATCTGTTTGTACTGTAAGCCTGGATAACTTCTGAATTACAAAAAATTCAGGTGATGTGTAGGATCTGACAACATCCATTGAAATAGTGCACCTCAGCGTACTTGCACCGTAACAATGAATAACTTCACACAACTTTTGCCCTCAAACAAAAAAAAAAAAAAAAAAAAGTACTGGTCCCGGTGCAGTTTAAGGTTATTATTCAGTTACGGAGAAATATTCATCCTTTTTCGATTAGATTTTTAGGACGATTCTGAGCGGCAGCAATACTGCAAAGGAAGTTTATTTTCAATTTTTTTTTTTAATTTTTATTTAGCATCAACAGGTCGCAACAATCTTCTCACGCAATGGTTCATAATTATTTTACGCTCTTCCATTATGCAATTCAAATGAGTATGTTAATGCTGAGAATACTGGCGTCACATGAATTTTGCACAAACCACGTCAAAACAAATTATGCACAAAAAGAAAAGTGATAAAAGCACTTTCATCTTATTCGCTAGATATTTTATGCATAATTTATGTTCATTGAAATGAAGTTGAGTTCAAAGCTAATTCTTCTGGCTTTTACGTTCGTACTCGATAATTGTTTTCTTGATTTTTTCGTTAAAGTCCTGGTACTAGAGACTGAGATTAGAATACTTACTGCATTATTTCTTGAAGACTGTTGTATTAACAGGAAAAGTGAGAATCTTGAAGAGAATGCGTGATCAACTTATTTGGAGATATATTTGTATTTTGTACATTTTCCTAAATCCTTCCTCCTAGCAAATGCGAACAACGTTCCAATTCTTCTGGTTTTTTTTTTCTTTTTCAGAAGAATAAAAAAGCTATGTCCAGTACTCCTTCCATTCCCTTTTTTTCGGGAAAGTTTTAGAATTCGGTCACTGTTTCCAGTTTTGCTGTTCCCTTCAATCTTCAGTTTTTCAGAAGTCGGGGCCATTTTCTCTTCAGTGATTGGTTCTTACTTTTACCCTATTTTTCTCGAATTCCTGTGTACCTCCCGCCTTAAAATTATTAACACCTTTACGTGGCCAACAGTTGTTCACCGAGGTAAAGTGAATGCCTGGAAATAGGTAAACAAGAGGGCTCGCTGAAAAATATGAGTTTTGTCCTCCGGGAGCTAAGTGTTTTCTGACCGTATTATTTCAGTCGATGTCCATTTGTTCATACTAAACAAAGAGGTAAATCTTTAACGCAGATAAATATATTTTTCAAGCAAAATTTGGCAAAAGTAATTTGCTCAGCTTTATCACAAGAGACACGACTTCGAGGCAGTGGACTTGTGACAGTGTCCGCCCAGCATATCGCTTAGAATCACCGAACAGGGCGAACGAATGCCATATTCAGTTGCTCATCATCGAGCTCCAGAGAAGCACACTCAGAGGAAGCCTCAATAACTGTTTGATTTTTAAATCGCCTCCAACAATAATGTCTCTGCTGCAACGTAATAGTGGATGGTAGAAATGTGCTGTACGACGATTTTCTCTGCAAGGTTTCATTTGTGTATTGTGAGTTTATTATGCCCGTTATTACTGTATTTCGTGCCATGAAGCACTTGTTTAATTAATTTCAGATAAAGATAAGAAGATACGTGACTCATATCACCTAACCTTAAAATTTCCATTGCATTTTTTATAAGCAACAGAGATAAGGACCCTACAAGATACCGAATTACAAGTATCGAGTGTAATGATATATTGTCACGTCCTTGTTTATCATCCATGTGAACTGTATCGGTAAAGTCATCAGTTTGTAAGGCATTTATGATTCAAAGTGCATTTCAGTATGTCAGTCAGGCTGTGTTTTTTTTATATCAAGAAAAATCTAATTGTGACCCATACAAAAAATTAATTATGCTTTGACGTTAACATAAAGAAAATGTAGCATATTACAAAATGATCGCTGAAATGAAGTTAGTGATTAGAACGTTGGGTTTCAGTTAAATGATTTTGTTAGCTGAATCCTAGTAACAGTCTTTGAAATCAATAGCAAGGGTCACACAAATGCAAATACTTGCGTGGCGGATAATCTTTCCGCTTCAAGAATTTAAATGAGTTTCTGTATAGTAAATAATAGTTCATACATCACGTTTTTAAGATGAAATTTCTAAACTTCCTACCAAAATCTTGAGTTGTATATTATAGTATCCACCACCCTTTCTCTCTCTCTCTCTCTCTCTCTCTCTCTCTCTCTCTCTCTCTCTCTCTCTCTCTCTCTCTCTGTTTTTTTTTCTGCAAAAAGCGTATACCTATGGAACCTCCACTGGGTTCCTCTCTTGATCAAAGACGGATAGAGAGGTCAGAGGACCAGGACAGAGAAAGTCGAACGGGAAGGGTACAAGGCTCTCTGAATAGGAGAGAAAATGAAACCAAAGGGACTTTGAAAGACGTGTCATTTCCGTTGAGGTTTTTCGTTTTAAACTGAAGGTCTCCCATTGTATCTTTCTGTTTCCCACAATTCTACATTTTGTTTGCTTCTGTCGGCAGCAGTATTTTATTCCTTAAAAGTCTTTCCTCCGTTTTGCTAGCATGAGTTGTTAATCAAGGCATACCCATTTAATGTGATATATCTATGCTTGCCATAAAGGAAGCACGGTCATTTATAAACCCACACACACATATAAACACACACACACACAAACACAAACTAACACGCAGAGTAGGCCGGAAAATCCTTGCCCTCTAATCACAACGTTCCATACACCACCTATTTCCTTCATTCATACTTTCTCACTCTTCTCTTTCGCCATGGTTTCCTTCATTTCTATGTCCGCCTCCTCCTCCTCCCCTCCTCCTCCTCCTCCTCCTCCTTCCTCCTCCTCTTCCTCCTCCTCCTCCCCCTCCTCCTGTGCTCCTTCCTACTACGACAGCACCCTGTTGCACAGACTTGAAAAGAGACTAACATTTTCTTCTAAGTTCATACAACCTGTAATTTTACATGATTAATCCTTTCTTTTCACTCAACAGACCCATGATGTTCAGAGAGAGAGAGAGAGAGAGAGAGGAGAGAGAGAGAGAATGGAAATCCAGATTTAACGCCACTCCACTTTCTTTGTAATGCCACCACGATAAAAGTCTTTTGTCCTACGGACATCTAAGGTTCTCTGGGCATTTGCCAAGACCTCGGCAAACCTTAATACCAAAACGATGGTTTTGGACATTTACGTCCAAGCATAGAGTGCTGTTATACATCACAGCCAGCCACCTCCGGTTCCCCCACTGTTTTATGGAGTAATCAATTTTTATGGAAGTCAAGGCTGTATAAAGATCTATTACTTCTCTTTATGACGCAGTATAATAATAGTGGTTTCATCATGCACATATTTCTGTTTAAGACTACTGCCCCTCACACTGATACGGATGTGTATGTTCAAGAAAAATAAGGGATGTCACTGCTTTCACTACACTCCCTCATCGCTAATAGAAATTAAGAAAACAAACAAATATCATGGAGAGAGAAGCAGTAAGACTTGCCCGTTATTATATTACATAATGGCATAACATAGTCACATAAATACCCTGCAGTTGAATTTTAAATTATATTTTTTTACTTGGAAGGCTTTCAGCTTTCATAATTACTAAGTAAGTGACAAAAGTACGGGGGATGAATCCTGGAAGTATAGGAACTGTGATACATAAAACAGAATTATTACATAAATCAGATTCCAGGTATTTGCGTCCACGGGGCAAATTCCTTTACTAAGATTTTTCAAAATTCAGAATTACGAATTCATATTCGAATCACAGATAAAAAGTTATTGAAGCTAGTGGGCATTTCTTAAACACCACAGGCCGAGCACGAAATATTATAACCTATGGGATTGCATCTCTGTTTCTTTGTAGTATTCATGTACTAAAGTTGATTTGTAAAAGAAGGCAAGTGATTGTCTGTTCCAACTTGTAAAAGTATGTATAATTTCTATGTGACTGTTAAAGATATATCTAACTATAATGACGATTTTGACGACCTCGTCTGATGGTATACTATCCTTTCTTTCGTATATCATAAACATACAGTTCTTGATATCATAAATATACCAGACGCACATGAACTGCAATAACTGTAAAAACAAGCCGTCTGTAAAACCCTCAAGGTTCTAAATAAAAACAGAGATCTGAAGGATGTATTCACTCCTTATAAAAAGTAATGGCATTGACTGTTATATTGGCGTGTTCAATAATAAAAGGTCTCTCCAGAGGACGTTAACACAAAACATGAAATTGGCAACATGAATATTCAGTATGGCATTTAATATATAAGCAAGAAAACCCACTATTATTCCAAATAATATGGCATCTAAAAGATAACCGTAAACTAGTAAAAGCCAACGAATAGTGATCACTCTAAAATGCCTGCATAAAACATCACACGCATTTTTCTATCCACACAGCTCTGAACCCAAAGCAACAGTGACCACAGAAAACAAAGCCATAAGTTTGAAGAGACTATATAGTATTCTTTGATACTATACTTCTAAGGCATTTGGATTACTTCTGGTATAAGACTATGGTTTTCAGGCCTCTAAAACTATTTTGAGCCTTTCATCTAACCGATAATAGTTGTCAGGATTATGGGCTCTCCCATACATGATTAGTTTGCTTTTAAGTTACATTTTCGGTCTAGCTCTACCCCTCTTAACGCCTTTACCTATGAATCAGTCTAACCTATCACTTCACTTATTCTTCAGTCTGTGGATCAGTCTAGACCATCACTTCACCTACTCCTCAGTCTATGAAGCAGTCTAACCCATCACATCACCTATTCCTCAGGTTGTGCAACGGTCTAACCCATCTCTTCACTTATTCCTCAGTCTATGAATCAATTTAACTCATGACTTCACATATTCCTCAGTCTACCATGAATCAGCCTAACCCATTACTTCCCTCATTCTTCAGTCTATGCATCAGTCTATCCCATGAATTCACCTATTCCCTAGTCTACTATGAATCAGTCTAACCCATGACTTCACCTATTCCCCAGCCTATGAATCTGTCTAACCCATAACGTTACCTATTTCTCAGTTTATGCATCAGTCTAACTCATCACTTTACCTATTCCTCAGTCTCTAAATAAATCTAACCCATCACTTCACCTATTCCTCAGACTATGCATCAGTCTAGCACATCCTTTCACCTATTCCTTCCTTGCTGGACGAGTGGTTTTCGCTCTCGGCTGCCAATCCGGTGGTCCGAAGTTCGATTCCCGGCTCGGCCAACGCGGAATCAGAGGAATTATTTCTGGTGATAGAAATTCATTTCTCGATATAGTGTGGTTCGGATCCCACAATAAGCTGTAGGTCCCGTTGCTAGGTGACCACTTGGTTCCTAGCAACGTAAAAAAATATCTAATCCTTCGGGCCAGCTCTAGGAGAGCTGTTAATCAGCTCAGTGGTCTGGTAGAACTAAGATATACTTAACTTAACCTATTCCTCAGTTTGTGAATCAGTCTAACCCATTATTTCACCTTTGAAACAGTCTATGAATCAGTCTAACCCATCGTTTCACCTTTGAAACAGTCTGTGAGTCAGTCTAACCCATCGTTTCACCTTTGAAACAGCATATGAATTAGTCTAATCCATCACTTCACCTATTCCTCAGTTTGTGAATAAGTCTAACCCATCACTTCACCTATTCCTCAGTCTACGCATCAGTCTAGCTAGCACATCGTTTCACCTATTTATTTAATCTTACAGATGCTGAATAAGTTTGTACCTTTTATCTCTCTCTCTCTCTCTCTCTCTCTCTCTCTCTCTCTCTCTCTCTCACACACACACACACACACTCACACACACCAAATATACACAAGCACAGTCCTCAAGTTCTTTCTTTCACAAATACTTCCATCTCTCTCTCTCTCTCTCTCTCTCTCTCTCTCTCTCTCTCTCTCTCTCTCTCTCTCTCTTGTCGAATGTTTCAACGAAGCAATTTCCCTATTCGCTGGAGTGGAACCATTCTACAGATATTTTACAGGTAGCCGCCGGTGTCTATTTCACTCACACATACAAACAAATATTGAAAAAGTGCACTGTCATGAAAAAAATTCTACCTTTCTTCCCCTTCTGAATCTTGTTAGTGGCATTTCCCTTTTTCTCTCTGTTGGAAGTCATTTGGCTGTTGCTGTTTATTATGGTGTGACTTACGAAGGAATGCATGGTTAAACGATTCAGGTTTCTAAAAGTAAATTTCTAGTTAGGTTGGTTGGAACTGCACTGAATTTCTATCAGTTTTTATAGATGTTCCACAAAATTACGAATGACATGCCCCGTTTCTGAATAGAAAATAAATTGTCTGTCTGTTGGATTATTTTTTAAAATATAATTTGCTTTTCAAGGACAGTATATAAATTTCTAATGTCTATTCTTTACAGCTCTCAAAAATGTTATTAGATATGTGAAACAGTATGGCTACGTTAAAACGTAAAATCACATATCATCGTCTGCATTGTGCGTCTAGGCTTGGAATGTTTGATTTTAACATATAACTAACTTATGTTAATCGCTTTAGACAATTTATTAGAATGCCAGTCTCACGTAATTGTTTCCTCCTTCGTAGAATTATTTTAATGTGCATAGTGAAAATCCATAAAGAAGGTTTTCTTGCTATGGCAATGAATAGCCTCCAAAGAAATGTGCAGTGGAAATAGACGTACTTCGCTTTCTCTATTAATGATAATGAAGAACAGGATAATATCGATAATGATATTGACAGTGATGGTGATATTCTAGTATATTGTTCAAATTATCATACTGTAACCATCATCGTTATTCCATCGTCCCGTTATGGTCTAGCGTCCTATTCACCTGTATCTATTGATCGCTGAAAGATAATCATCTGAATAGAGAGAGACTATTTATTCGAACGTTTATTGAAGACGAATAAAAAGCTACGCTTATGAAGGTAGCCACGTGTGTACCCAAGTAATGGTGAATAATGATTTCACGTTGATTCTAGTTATAGATCTCCATATAAAAATCGTTCGTTGGTAACTCGACCGGAGTGACGGACTAGTTTTTTCTTTACCGCATTACAGGTATGGTATATATATATATATATATATATATATATATATATATATATATATATATATATATATATATATATACATACACCCATACAGACACACACACACACCACACACACACATATATATATATATATATATATAATATATATATATATATATATATATTTATATATATATATGTGTGTGTGTGTGTGTGTGTCTGTCTGTCTGTATGGGTGTATGTATGTATATGAGTGGACGCGTGTATGCAAGGTTATCGCCGCATCGAAAACTGTCCAAATGTTTCGAACCTATTGACCTTAATTTTACAGTATTTGAACCTACTAACTTGGGCAATAGAACTCGAGACAATTGCTCACGAATGTCAATAATAACGCCGTTGCATCACGTTGCCCGAGATTAGAGTTGTTTAGAATTTCATATCCGATGCACATAAGCTTCTATAATACAGCATTGTAGCGAAGCAATGGGATTTGTATTTGACGATATGCACGGAATAACACTCGTATCGTACTGGATATGATCCTTGTCTAGGATATCTGATCTGACCCATTGGATTCTACTATATTAATATAATATCAATTCACTAGTAGGTCCAATGCAAAAATAATAATAATAATAATGTTGCAAGTCATAGGATACTTGAGGCAAGCTACTCTATATTTTGATACGGGCAGAATTGACATTTTGCTATTATTTTTTTGAAAGATAAGTTTCCCCTTCAGATTACAGTTTTACCTTTAAAAAGGAAAACTTTCCAAGTGGCAAATAAAGGCATTCCCTAATAGACTTCGAAGAGCTAGATAGAAGCAAAATAAATCAACCTGGTAACAAAGGTTCAAGAAGGGTCAATAGCGACAGATAAATTGTAAGGCAAAAAAAGACATGATTATGAGTTATACAGTTTTGCAAAGCTCGTACGATAGAGTACCGAGAAGACATTTTCTTGCAATGGCTCATAAGCAATATTGTAGGTGACAAAGAAGAAAATATGGAAATTGAAGTAGGGAGAGACCCTATATAGGGAGCCATGCAGATGATCCAGTGACCTGTGGTTCATTGAGGACAGATAAAGATTGCCGGATTCATGGCACAGTAATCAGGAGCTTGTGAGTCAGGTAAATGAATGATTCCGTCATATTAGTAAGAGTAAAGGTGAGTTCAACCCTTCCTCACTCATGAACGTGAGTATCAAAGAGAATATCTATTGTGAATTATATTTACATTCCAACATAAAGAGGACCTCGAGACGGTGGTGCCATCTTAGGAAAATAAACACGTCTAGAGAGTACGATAATACTTTATGAAAGAAACATATAAGGGATCCTAATATCCTAAACGATTGTGAGGAAATTTCTTGAAAAAGAAAAAAAAAACGCAGAAGGCGATCATTGGTAAATAAAGAACAGGGACCTTTTGGAAGAGAAACACAAATGGAATATATATATATATATATATATATATATATATATATATATATATATATATATATATTATATATATATATATATATATATATATATATATATATATATATATATATATATATATATATATATATATATATGTTTATATATATATATATATATATATATATATATATATATATATATATATATATATATATATATATATATATATATATATATATATATATATATCATGGAAATTTTGTCAGCAGATTTATCGGGTAAATTTTCAAGATAAAAAACATATGTAAGCAAAAAACCCTGGAGAAAGAATGACCAATAGTCGGCTTTAATGAAAGATAAGAGTAACGATAAGAGACAGATGAGAATGCGTCGTTGGCCCTGCTCGTATATTCTTCATCTCTTTTTTAAAATAAGAAAAGTTGTCAATTGCAAGTAAGGGAACAGATGTGCAAGAAAAGAAAATAAAGTTTACCTGATCGTCTCTGGTTGCTTGATACAATCACTCCGCAGAGCTTCAAGAGGAGCAGATGTGTAGGTAAGTGAGAGAGAGAGAGAGAGAGAGAGAGAGAGAGAGAGAGGAGAGAGAGGGGGGGGGGGCGGGTGTTCGTAACGAATAATTTACAATTCTAACAAATGTACATATTCTTCTGTCTCGGCCAAGAATAATGTTACCAGAGAAGAAGAAGAGTAAAGAAAAATTTTTTTATACTTATAGTTTTAGTTAGAATTTATTTAACTTATGCTTTCAGGTATCTGACGGTCCAATTGTAGATTAGGTAAATGTTTAATTTCATATACGGTCCGTTTTTTATGCAACGAAACCTATTAAATTATGCAATAAATGAAATTCGTAAAGACTCATATGAGAGAAAATACGAAAATTAATTTGCTCAGATAGACAGCTCGATTGCAAATATCAAAATCACATATTTTTCTCTGCAGTGTACTAATGGGATTCTGATTTATAAATTATTAGATCTCGAACTCTCTTGGAAATCAAATTCATCACTAAATCATCACAGCAAATTTCAGTTTTTTTTCTCTTTTTTTTTTTTTTTTTTTTTTTTTTTTTTTTTGCTAGGGAACAGTTGGAATGAAGTCTACCTTTGATGAGCGGAATTGAATTCATTATTTTCATTATTTTTCAGAATGAATGACGAGTGGTCATTAGGCTCAGAAATTTCCTCGGTTTCATTGTCATTATCTTTTTGAGGATTTTTCAAAGGAAAGGAATGGATCAGTTGCTATATAATAAATATAAAGTACTAGAAACTTGCTCAGTTGAGAGAGAGAGAGAGAGAGAGAGAGAGAGAGAGAGATATTAGCAGCTCAAAACCAAAATATAGTAAAAAAAAAAAAATTGGCAAGGATGTCATGTTCCCTAGAGTAACTTTTTTCGATATATTATGATGAATTCTTGTTAAGTTTTAAAATGATAGACGGATTTTTTTCTAATTGTCAGCCTATGAAAACTTCAGCCTAAATCCTTTTTTTTTTATCTTTAGCTCGTAAATAGTCATTATGATTCTACCTTGTTTTGGTTTAAATTCCTTCCCGTCTGGCACGAGCAGTATGAATATATACAGTATATATACCCAGTAAAGTTGCGTGGCTACATTATGATATACATATATATATATATATATATATATATATATATATATATATATATATATATATATATATATATATATATTATGAACTCTAAGAGATGGTGATGAGTTCAGAGATTCTTTATTCCACTATGATAATGAGTAGGACTCATAACCAGAACATAAAGAATTCAAAGTATTTCCTCAAAGAGAAGGGTACAGAGACTAAACAAATACTTAATTATTTATTACAACTAAAATCTTAAAATTACAAAGAAATCCCTTGAAAGCTGTACTTTAGGGAAGAAAAAAAACTCATGATTACAGATCCAAAAACAAAGTAGGAGACACCCAACACAAGTCGTCTCTATAGGAGAGAATAGTTATGATAAACACACAGGGTCTGGGATCTTACCCTTTTCTCCGCCCCTGGGAGGCCCCTTAACGACTCCAGAGGTTCAGCAAGCTGAGGGCAAGGGCAATGACGGGCGAGGTTCGCCTCCAAAAGTACGTACAGCAAGGAAGGGCATCACACAACCCCGAAGTATACGTCTTGCAAAGGAAGGGCATCACACGATCCCTTACACGAACTGAAGGAACGCCAGGCAAAAATAAAGTAATTGTTCATAGGGGGGCGGAAAAAATTTGGGGGGGCAAAGAAAGAACACCAAGATGCCACAGCTACAAAACGTCGAGGGCATCTTCAGAACATTCGTGCAAAATATGGGAGCTGGCAACCTCTCTATAGGGAGCCGTTAACTGCCGTTTCATTACTCAGAAGGTGCCCACATTACCAGCGGAGATGAAAACTAAAATGGTGACGAACAGCCGAAACACCGTCAGTCATGAAAAGAAAGACAATTACATGGGTGACGTATCAATTAAAACTATAACTACCTTTTTGGTGGGAGGCAAAGACCCCTAGTCCAGCCCTCAAACGACATATGTAAACAAAACTGGACAAAAACAAACAGAAACTTACTTTAATGTGCAAAGTCAAAAGAATAGCAAAAATACAAAATTAATCAAATAAGTTAACTCCATTACAATATATATATATATATAAATAATATATATGTGTGTGTGTGTGTGTGTATATATATATATATATATATATATATATATATATATACATATATATTATATATACATATGTGTGTGTTGCGTGTGTGTGTGTGTTGGCTCCAACAACTGTTACCGCTTCGATTTCCAGTGAAATTTTGATTCATGAGGTAACTAATCCCCTCTGCTTTCCCACATCGCTTGCAACCTGCCGCAGTCGATGAACAACCAGGTGCATTATTCACTGCCTTGGACAACAGACACATATACACACAGTGTTTATGTGCATGAGCGCGTTTGTTAATAGGCGATGCCAACAAATATATAATACAAAACCCTTTATTTGGTCTCCCTCATTAACGCTTTTTCATATAGTTTCAAAGAAAGGTAATGATGTAATGCTTAATTAAACCAAATGGACCAGCGTCATCTAATTACGGTAGTGACTAACACGTCCTAAATGCTTTGACTTTTTTAAACAGTCAGTATTTGCTTTGTTGATAATTTCATTTACATGAGATTGTCTGCTACCCACAAAGTTCAATCGTAGGAATAATGGTACTAACAAAGAGGGGATGGCTTGGTAGTGCTGCAATCAAAAGGGAAAAAGGTTTAGAATTCAAATCTACATGGTTTACGGATGAAATCGGGATCATCCTTCTCAGTTAATAGCCTGAGGTTACTAATAGCCCATATGACAATGACTTCACGACGTCCCTCGGACGCTCATTGGCTAGAATGAATTGTGGGTGGAGCTTCAGCACCTCTCTCATACACAATAGTATGTCTGAAACTCATCCAAGCTAAAGAAATAGCTTTGCTTTTTAAGGAGAGATGAAACACGTATAAGCATACGTCGCGGTCTTTCATTACTGGACCCTAAAAGAAGTACATGTGTGCGTCCCAATGCGAAGGGGTTAAATAGGAGAGAGAGATGCATCTTATTTTAGAGCAAAGACGAGGAAACAGTCTGAAAATAATTTGAGGCTCATAATACACAGGTATTTCTAAAACTTTTTCGATGGTAACACCCGCTCCCAATAACCGTAACTGTAAAAGAGCAATTTCCTGCAGAATGAGTTCACTTAAGTGACTAGTAAATGTAAATGGTTATGCGTGATATGGAATTATATGGCTTATTGTCCTTTTTATCACAAATTTCATATGCTGCTTGATAGTTAGAATGCAAACTGGAGAAGTATTTTTCTAACCGATTATGACAAAATATCATTCTAAAATACCTTTTGAGTCATTTTTTTTTGTTCAAACAGACAATGGTCATGTGTGATCTGGTCAGATCAATTTGAATATGACATTTAATTTATTCTAGAAAAAAAATTACCATAAAATCATATTTGCCACTGCATATGAACCAAAAATGTGTCTATTTTCCTTTGTTCCACTTCTAACTAGTTCATGTTACTATTAAACAAATAATATTGAGTGAACCAATCTCAGTAGTCTCCAGTGAGTAATTTTCCTTTTAGAAAAGGCAATATTGATATTCTTCATAATAACCTTAAATTTTTATGGGCACCAAATTGCTATCGATTAAAAATGTTACACAAGAAATTAGTCCGAATGAAAAATGAATGTAGTACGATTGTATCAATATCATGCACTTATATTAGATCAACTTTTCATTATGAATGTAATAAATTACGCAGAAAGGATTTTACTATTTTACTATGGTACAGGAATTCACTTTGGTTTAATTGATTTTATATGGATATTTGAAATATGAATGTAAAATATTTCTCTTAAGACGGCGTGAGAGCCGTTAAAGAGAAAGTTTTAAAACCAACAAGTCCATTTAAAATTTTATGTGGTATATACATGTATATGTACATGTACGTATGCACGCGCGTGCACAAACACACACACACCACATTTATATATAAAATAAAGGTTTTTTTTGCCGTTTTTATATACTTCGTGATCAAGCTGATACATACATACACACACACACACACACACACATATATATATATATATATATATATATATATATATATATATATATATATTATATATATATATATATATATGGTGAGTGAAAGCCTGGATGAAATAGGTGATGAAGATACCCTCTTCATTTAAATAGATACTTTTTAGAAAGATAGCTTGATTTATTGCAATTCTTCATCCAGGTAATGTGCCTAGTGTCGTTGGCCCTAGGAATTAAAGTAAAATATGAAACTATGATAAAATCTTATAGATCCCACTATGAAATCCATCAGCCCTCATAACGAAAAAGAAAGAAACTCACAATTCCAACAAATGTTTATTCGTTGATTTTAAAGATTTCTTGCAATAGTAATGGTATCTTTCAAATGATTCCATTTATGTCATTCCAGTGGCTCCGAAGTAATTTTTACAGACGTACTTTCTTACATTCAAATTATACATAGCTTTATTGACTCAATGAACACTAAGTGAAATCTTGTACCATTAAGAATTATACGCTTGTAATTCATAGTTTTTATGATGGAAAGCTCATCTTGTATAAATTCATGATATTGATACATTCGTACGATATTCATTTTACATTTAGGTTAATTTCAGGGAACGCTTTCAGTCAATACCAAATGAAAGTTATTCCAAAGAATTCCAGTATTTGCTTCTCTAAATGGATAAAATCCTAGATGGAAATCAGTGAGCCTTATTTATTTCAAAAATTTTTTCACGATAACATGTACCGGCAAGTTGTAAAGTATATAAAGCTTGAAGCATTTGTTGGCTCTTATACAGGTACCTATATGGTACCTATATAGCGTGTTTGGCAAATGGGTAATATTTCGTTTATAGGCTTGTCTATTGAACATGTGTATCAAATGAGATAGAGTTCCAACACTTCCTCAATGACTGTATGTTTATTCTCAGGATGAAAGATAGCATTGGGAGCCAAGCTTACTTAACAGGCAGAAAGCTTGATTTATTAATGGGAAAGTTTGTCTGCCTCGAGACCTATAGTAGATTCACATCAACCGTGCATTTGATGTCTAGGCCAGTCCCTTACGACGCTCCCGATTGGCTGTTGATAAGCCAATCACAGGGCTGGAAACTCTCAGTCTCTCTCGAGAGTTCACATATGTAGAATCTATGTTCCACCTCTCCTGAGGGATACGTTTTTTCAAGAGAGGTGGAGCATACATCCGGCCCATGTGAACTCTCGAGAGAGACTGAGAGTTTCCAGCCCTGTGACTGGCTTATCAAAAGTCAATCAGGAGCGTCGTAAGGGACTGGCCTAGACATCAAATGCACGCTTAATGTGAATCTACTATAGTTGAACGGTAAGCATAACACTTTAATGAAGGCGTAAACTCAAACTTAATTACATGGATACATGAGGGAAAACTAATCCATTAAAAAGGAGGCGAAATTCGAACTGAACTAACTTTAAAATAGAATTGAAAATGCGAAGTAATCTGTCGGAAAGCCCTTCAAATTCACCCGGGAAATGATGACGTCAGTGTATGATGCTGAAGTTCGCTTGACAATTTTGCTAAATTTATAGGTCTCGTGTTCTTTCCCGGATGCTAGAAAACTTAGACCCTTACTAAGGAATAAAGAAAACATAAAATGAAAATAAAAAATATCTGTGGGCTGCATCGCTTTCCAATTCCTGAGAGAATATGCCTCGTATTTGAAGATAGAAAAGCCATTAGAAACTATTATGGCGTTTACACTGAAATCCGTGCAAAATGCATTCTTGCTATCATTTACAGATGAAAAGGATGTTAAAAAAACGTCCAGTACTGAGGTCTGCGAAAAGAAATACGATTAAAAGTATAAGGCTCGTGTATACAAAAAAGAATTCGATGTGGCAAAATGAGAATTCCTTGACTGAACAGCGAAGCTTTCTTAAGACTCACTATCTCCTTGGTTTATTTCAACCTCGCCAATCCTGGATTTCTGTAGTGTTAATATTTCCACGGCTTGGAATTAAAGATGAAGGTTCATCTTGGCGAATTGTATTAGCGGAACACTCAAGGAAAAGATAATTGCGTCATCTCGTGTTCATTATACAATGGCTGATGGAGGGAAAGAGCTTAATATCAAATATTAATTTTCATATTAATTTTAGAAAGTCCACGCACGAGAGACATTTGAGAATACCATTCAGGCGAAAACAAGAGATCACATACTTAACAAGCATGAAACTTAAAATAATAGGTGCGTTAAGCCTTACAATTCCATATCACGCATAATCATGTACAATTGCAAGCCACTTAGGTGAACTCATTCTACGGGAAATTGGCCCGTTACAGTTATGGTTATTGGGAACGGGTGCTGCCATCGAAACTATATTAGAATTACCAACGCATTGCGTCGCTCAAATGAGTTCACTGACTATTTCCTTGTCTTTCTGCTTGCTGTCTGATTTCTGTTGAGTTCTCGCCAATTCGAGGATGTTTTCTTAACTGTTACTAAGTACTCCTCTTTTCAACTCCATTAGTCCAACTGGATTCCTACTACTCAATATGTGAGTTACAGATACTCTTACGTAGGTGGAACGTCTACTGGTAAAAAGACACTGAACTCCAGCGTATCATAGTATTAAAGTTTCGTCCCTTCTGTAATTAGATGATAGTGGTTTAATTAGTTCAGTTAAGAATTAAATAATTACCTTCGATTAAAATTATATAAAAAGCCGTAAATGTGGGAAACCAAAAAGTGGGTTCGTATCCCAAAGTATTTTGTTCAGAATTTTGTTTGAATTTTAGTGATACACAAACATGCATACTTGCACATACAATATATATATATATATATATGTATTATATAGTATATATATATCTATATATATATAGATACTATATACCTATATATATATTATATATATGTATCTATATATAATATATATATATACTATATTAATATATGTATACTATGTGTAATATATATCTTCTCTCTCATATCTCTATATCTATCTGTATATATATATCTCTAGCTCTCTATCTCTATTATATATATGCTCTCTAATATATCTATATATTTTACACATAACTAACATATTATATCTATATATATTTAGTATCTATATATATCATCTATATCATGTGTGTGTAGTGTGTGTTTGGTGTGTTGTGTGTGTGGCTCTATCTATATTATGTATATATATATTCTTTATATCTCTATATATGTTATATGTATCTATTTCTATAGAGCTATCTATATCCTATTCGATCTCTCTCTCTAATCTCTATCTCTCTCTGTGTGTGTGTGTGTCTCTCTACTCTCTCTCTCTATATTCTCTATCTCTCTCTCTCTATATATCATATATATATATATAGATATATATAATATATATATATATATATATATATATATTATATGTGTGTGTGTGTGTGTGTGTGTGCGTGTGTTTGCCAGATTGTGAACATTGATCAAAGCGTTGAATTATACGCGCGGCTATTAGAAACCTCTGGTCATTATGTTAATCGTCAGCCCTCATGACAGAAATTTTTCACTTTTATGTATGTTGTTTCCCTTGTGGGTTTTCAGTCAGGAAAATAATCAACTGCTGAAATACATTTTGTCAGACATAACGCTGTTTCAAAGTCAATATAATAATAATTTTTCTTAAACTTCGTTGTTATGGCCAGAAATAATATATCGTTGATATCATATTATCCTTAAGCAATCACTAAAAAAATATATACAAAATATAAATTAGATTGGACATGAAAATTGTCACTACAGGACTAGAAACATGTCACATTTGACGGTTGAAAATTTCCAGTTGTAAAAGAATTTAGACAATCAATTATTTATTATGAAAGTAAAATAAAAAGGGCAATATCATACCTAGTGAACTTTAAGAACTATAGAATCGTTGATAAATGTATCTATTTTGGTCAGGTGCTGCTGATGGTGTTATCTCTCTCTCTCTCTCTCTCTCTCTCTCTCTCTCTCTCTCTCTCTCTCTCTCTCTCTCTTTCTTTTTTCTGTCACATGCGCAAATTGGTAGTAGTTTATATATCATTTTTGTACTTTATATATAATTTTTATATATGTAATTTATAAATCGTTTTCTTTCATTAATCTTGAAAACTAAAATAGTGAGATGATAAAATTAAGGAACACATCTGTTCCCACTAACCACTCATCATTTATTCTCAGATATGATGAATGAATTTGGTAAGAAAAAAAATCCAAATTTGCTGTGAAGATTTTCAAGAAAATCAGAGATTTAATAATTATCAATAGAATCCCATTAGTCCATTGCAGGAAGACATGTCTGATCCAGATATTTATAATCGAGCTGTCTATCATAGTAAATTAATTTCGGTAATTTCTTCCATATTTTTCTTTTTGAAAGATCTTAATAATTGCATTATCAAGACTTTTTTTTTAGCTGTAACGACAGTTGACTATTCATAATCAATCAGCGAATGAAAAATGACTGAATATTAAATGTGATATTTATGTCATGCAAAACTCGAGCTGTGAATATTTATTGCAAAATAGAAACAAGATCTGATAGGACATTAACCATTCGACAAGGAAAAAATTGGAAAAGATAATTAGAGAAAAAGTTATGAAAATAATCATTTAGCTTGTCAAGCAACTTAAAACTGGTTCTAAAAGATAACGTGTTTTTTTTTACATCTCATTCGTCACAACACTAATCCTCTTCACCTTCTCTTCCTCACTCATAACGTTATCTAACTTTCTTAACCATGGGCGACTTTTTTTTTTTTTTTTTTCTTACGAAACCTGAATACTGTAGAAATGGTTCTTAATATCATCTAGAGACAAGCTGAAGATGAAAGTAATTTGTTTCCTAAGTAAAAGTGACTTTATCTCCGAGACGCTGAAAAAATATGCACATGTGTTAGAATTGCAAATGATTCGCTAGGATCTCTTCCCCAAAACCCACCACCTCCCCCACCAACGCGCCCCCTCCCTCCCCGCTTTCTCTCTTTCTCCGGCGCACTTCCTCTTCTTAAAGCTAAGCAGAGTGATCTTAGTAGGCAGGCAGATACGATCACAAAATAGTTTTCTTTTCTTGTACTTCCTGTTCACAATTCCTCTTTTCAATAACAGATGGAGAGACTATACAAACAGAGCCGGTAATGTCTTCTTATCTGTCTCTTCTTCTTATTTCTGTTTTTCACAAATTCCTTCTTTTCAATAAACAGATGGAGGATGATATTAACAAGACAGAGTCCGGAATGCTTCTTATCTGTCTCTTCTTCTTATTTCTGTTTTTTCAGTATAATCACTGCGTATTTGTCCCTTTCCTTGTCTATTCATCTATTTATCAGTATTAATAATTTGGCATATTCGGACTTGTTTGGAAAGCTGCTTTCAATTTTGTGTCCTCATCTTTTGTTATCATTCCAGCAAGCAAATTAGCTAATCAATGATATTGCAGATATCTCTTCCCTCGATCTGTTTTTCCTTCGGAGTAAGTTATCATATTACCACTCCTAACACACTGATTTAATGACAACTTCGTTGAGCTCCAAAGGAGAGCTCCTTCTCCTATCAGAAGGCCCTGTCAGACCGGCTAGAGCGCCTCTTTCCACATTTAATCCGTGGAAATCAATAACATCGGATTGTACGGTTCAGTAGCTGTCCTCTCTCTCTCTTGTGCTAACATCAAAGTAATCTGAGTCGTCTTGTCACTTCAAAGTGTGACGCAATATTGTTTGTGTCTCTATATTTCTCACTCTCAGAAACTTTTGGATACCAAATATACTGTGAAAATTATATATTTTCACGGCTTCAACTCCTTTCTTTTCATATTTAACTTTCCTTCTTTACTTCCATAAAGGAGATTCGGATAAACAATAACTTTGTACATACCAGTTGCTACTCCACTTCAGTTTTGCAGAGATTCGGACCCTTGCTATGTTCTCCTATCAGTTACACTTCATCATTGTATCACCTTACATAAAATTTATTCCCAAAAACCTCCATCCTTATTTATTATGTCATCCACACCATTACCATTCCCTTCTTGATAATATATTCAGCCCCGCAAATTTTTCAGATAATTTCTTCTACATTCTCACTATCATCTACAAAACATCAGTCTCTCGGTCCTTCATTCTTTGCCCCTTTTTCTATTTCTAGTTTTGAAATTGCATATCCACTGCTTTCTTAACTTTCCATACCTAACCTGTCCCTCTCACATTGTTGACAATATTACACACTCCGCTTGCATTGTTGTAATAATTCCTAATTGCTCTACAAGAAAAAAAACGCATATACAATACTACATCTTTCTTCATCAAAACAATCACGTACAATATATTCATCATCAGTTAATATTATTAATAATCATAATTTTACTATCACTAATCAAAATTATCAGTGATTGTTGCGTATTATTGTTACAATCAACGTAAACAAGATTAATGTTAAATAAGAGATTATCCATAATAACATTTAAGCAGCTCAATTTGCACAAAGTGGTATCATCGCCCTTGTCTCTTCGTTCACCTCATAAAATTAAATTCCACTATCTGGGATTGCTTTGCTAAATATTACCGCTCAGGATTGCGAAATCCTCATTATTTGTTTTCCCTGGAACTTAATCTCTTCCTCTTTCAATTAAGGTCTCCATATTAATCTGCTTAGAGGAAATACGAGTTTTCGCAAAATATAGAGGAAGCGAAAACAAGTATAATTAAACAGACTGACTCGATATCATCACTCCATAATATTTGGGAAAGAGGATTTCTTTTGTTATTGTTTTAACGAAAAATATAAGCAAGCCAAATTTGCCAGTCTAGGAATTTTCTCTATAGATTCGCTGCTACTTAAACAGTAGCAACATTTAGTTTAAAACTCGATGTTTATAATAAATGTTTAAAATAAATGACAAGAATTTACTCATAAGAAGTGTGTTCAGTGTTTTAAGCTCATCACGTTTTCCTAAAACCATGATACTCCCTGGACCTTTATCTTTTTCAGGCAGTAGGTGTCACTGTTCATTATAGATTGTACGTTAAGGCGTTTTTGATTATAAGTCGCACTCCTTCTTCTAGTTCAGGCAAACGCTATAAAGTTGACAAAGTTGTTTATGCTGGCAGATTCTTTATAATTTTCTATTTTGTTAGCATACTTCACAATTGCCCTTTACTCGGTTTTCTTCTGACACTGAAAAGATCCTTATAATTTTAACCATTAAAAATGTCTATAATAGGAATCAAGGA
>NC_061107.1:101057479-101087479 GCF_015104395.2 Macrobrachium nipponense
CATGGAATTCTGTTCTAACAGAACATTTTTACCAGTCATATAAAGAACATTTTGAAAAGAAGACAGCTCGAAAGATAACAACTTTCTCCCTCTCTCAATTTAACGATATTCGATACATAATTCTTTATGTGAGAGCAATTCCATAATTTCCAATGCACTTAATTATAGCTTCTAAAGTTAAAAGAAAGTAGAAAATGAAAATAAAACGCCGAGAATATGTTGACTTCGCTATAGTTAATTCTGATCCAAAGCTTTTGATATTCAAATGATGCAATATCCGGGAATTCCATGAAATCCCTTTGACACATTTTATTCCTCTCAGAAAGATGTTTTCACTTAATAGCCTAGATTCTTATTCAGTAAGGAATGGGGATTCCAAATCAAAGGTCTGGCTTTTCCATGGTGATGGCCACTAGATGGATTTTATCCCCTCGTGCGAAATATGAGTTTTTGATGTGTGCTATTGATAGAGAGTAGTCTTTTGAGTAAGCAATATGATTTCTTGGATCTGTTTCCATTAGGAATATTCCAATTTTGCAACTGCTTAGCTGTGTAAATGACTTACGTAACGACAAAGAATATTGTAATCACCTATGAATAATTCAGATTTACAGTCACACTCATGAGAGTTTCATTGAATTTCTTGCTGCATTAGAAAATACATATATTTAAGCAACAGTTTTCGAATGATATAAATACTGATGAATATTTAAAAGATGTACAAACCAGCAACATCATGTGTAACGTACAAGTATTAAGATATTGTGATCTAACATGTTTGAATATTACATGGCTTTTCACTCACTGCGAATTTTTAGTATTTACAGGAGGAGGCATTCTTTCTAATGATACCAGGGATAACATCAAAATAAAAGGAAAATTTTGGAGTTTATTATAAGAAAATCTAAATTTTATATAATATTTGAAATCATATAAAAAAAAGTTTCAGAGACTGAATCCCTGGAAATAGACAGAAGAAGCACATTATTGGGAAAAAAATTATTCTGTGAAATTAAGTGTAAATTCTCAGGGCATACACAAAGACTTTGCCGATGTAAATTGTATAATACCAAGAGGTTAAAATGTCACTGTGGATATTGCATATCAATAAGCAACGACACACAAACACCCATTCATGTCTCCCCCATTCAAATATGAAAATGCCTATACTTCTGGGATCCGGTGGCATATTGCTTCCAGTGTTTTCGGAATCAGACCTGTATTTATTCGCATCCTTTTCTTTTATCCATGTGAGAATTCCTTACTCTGAATCAATACCTTCGAATGTCATCTTATGTAACTGTAAATTGTGCCTTGCTTTACATACCTATTATACCACTAATAAGATTTACATAAATACATATTTTTGAAATGACATCATCATTAACACCAATTGCTAAAGTATCATCTGAGACAAATATAGTATATTGTAATTAATATAAGTATTGCTAATATCAATAACATGAAGAAAAAGACAGTATGCAATTTGACATTAACCATGTATCTTATGGTAAGTCATGTGTCTGAGCGGTAGGTCTACTAGTTCCATGAGTTGTGTGAATATGGTTAACTGATATAAGCATCAACACAGATGAGTGTAACCTAAATCACTGATAATTGAGGCTAAACTATAAGGTGAACTGCAACACTGTAGAATTGCATTAGATTTTATCAAAATGAGAAAGAAAAAGATGATATGTTCATATACCATGTAATGAACATTTTAAACTACTCCAACTCCTATGTTTAGTAACTGATATGATACCCAGCCCACAGGCCCCCAAAGATCAGTTTTTCCAAAACCTAATCATTTTTAGATCTTCCAAGGAATATGGTTGTAAAGCTTTATCAAAATAAGTCGGCCTATGAGCGTGTTTTGCTTTCCCTCTGGGCTGTCGTCATCTTGAGCAATATCAATGTAAATGATATACTTAAGAGGGATTTTGGAGATAAACTCCAAGGAGAACTAAATTAACATGTATTTACAGTACAAAATCAGAAGATAAGGAAGATTAAGGCAGGCCACTGGGGTCCCGCAGCAGCCCAAAAATCAATAATGAATGTTAACTGGGTGCCGGAAAATTCACTTCAATGGCACAGTTCAGAAGGTTTCAGTGGGATTTCCTTTCGGCAGTCACAAAGCTCAGAAGAGGATAAAAAGCAACCAGGGAGATCAGAAGGAGATTGGAAGGGCAATTTTCCTATGACTTACTGTCCGTATGCCAGCAAATGAATTTAATTGACAGAAGGTTATTAAGTTTGTTTATTATGAACTTTTACTTTATTCTTGAAAGGCAAGTTGTTGGCCGAGTCGATAACATCAATGGAGTCCTGATTTATCCTCTGTACGAGGGCACTGGTTCGAACCCACGAGAGGACGAAATTATTATCTATTAAAAAAATTCCCCTTCGTTTAACATATATGAAAATATATAAATTTCGAGGTAATTTCGAACTGGATATTAAAGGACATTTGTAGCTTAATGCATGTATATGAATCACGGTGATGTGATAAAAATTCATATATATATATATATATATATATATATATATATCTCTATATATATATATATATAGATATATCTATATATATAGTATATAGATATATAATATATCTATATATATATATTTATATATATATATAGATATATATTATATCTAAATATATATATATATATATATATATATATATATCTATATATATCTATATATATATATATATAGATATATAGATATATATATATATATATATATATAGATATATATATATAGATATATAGTATATATATATATATCTATATATCTATATATATATTATATATATATGGTCTATATATATATCTATATATACTATATATATATGTTATATATATAGATATATATATATATATATCTATATATATATCTATGGGGGATATCTCTATATATATATATATATATATATGATATATCTATATATTTATATAGATATATATATATATTATATCTATATATATATTGTATGTATTAATGTATATATATATGTATGTATATATCTATATATATATATATCTATATATATATTATATCTATATATTTATATCTATATATATATATATATATATATATATATAGATATATATATATATTATATACTATATATATATATAACATTTTCATTCAAAGAGTCAAACATGGCCCTACCAAATTTAGCAGTATTATGCAATTCCTTCATCTTTCTTGTTATTGTAGCAAAATTCATCTGTGTCTCAGATTTCTTTATTAAGGAATTAGTTCCTTGTACTGAGTTTTCATTGATTAAAAGTTCAATAGTTTATCCTTTCGCGTCTTTAATAAAATTGCCAGAACACAGTCATCATATTAAACAGCTTCAAGGATTTCAATTTTCAGGCGAAACATGAGACAGAAAAACGGGCTTTACCAGAGAGACTGATGTATATTTTTCCCTAAAAGTTAATCACCTTTAACATCTGACTAATTATATTAATTCCAATATCATCATTATTATTAAAGCTACTCGGTTGTATCAGTCGTTAATCCCTTTTTATGAACGAATTTCATGAACATAAACAACTAAGTCTCATTTACATTTTTTTTGTCTTGATTTTATAAAGGATTATTACTTTTTTCTGCTACCTCTGGCTTCTCTGCGCTCTCTATTGTTACCGTCTGCAGTTCTAAGATTTTAATGATTCTAGTATTCATAATTTTCTTGTAATTAAGTCACGAAATCATCTGCACAAGAAGACCGTGCTTCACTGATGAGAATATGAATAAAAATTAAGACACTGTTTCACTGATGAGACTATGAATAAAAATGTCTAATAGCTGACCTCTTCTTTAACCTCCAACCTTTAAAGCCATGATAAAGATAGAGCTCGTTTCAGATGTGGGTCTTCGGATTAATGTTCCATGCTTAATAAAGCAACTGTATTCCTTTCCAGTACTATATTAATTAGAAATTACTATTAGTCCCATCAAATATATGTTCCTATGTGGGAAAAATATGACTTCTGGCTTAATCAACCTCTTTCCTATTTCATTTATAAAAATATATACTTATCTTGACGAATTTTTTCAGTGCGTAATTCATTTCTTATTGCATTCATAGGAATATGCAAATAGTTCTTTATAATTTTGGCTAATGTGAAAATGAAAAAATGAATACACAGAAAATAATAATGTACTAAGTTAAGAAGTTGTAAGTGAGCAAAATGTGCTATCATGAAAAAACTACCATTCTTCAGACTTGCAAGCAATAACTGAAATCATATATTTCTCTCTCAACCACAAAAAAACGAAACAAAAGTGAAAAGTACAAGTTCTTATAAAGTAGTGATTATTATTTCGGCCACTTATAGAGTAACTTTCAATTCCACCAATATGAAAATCTTTTGCCTTTCTTATATATATATATATATATATATATATATATATATATATATATATATATATATATAATATATATATATATATCCTAATAACTGAGGAATGTTCATTCAGAATCATAATTGAAGCATATCATTGTCCAGAAAGTCTGCATGATCGGCGCACACCATTCTATCTGGGAAACATAACTAAATATTTTAGGTACCTGTCACTTCTCTATTAAATTTTACATCACATTAATACCAGAGGTCCCACAGTAGTCTTATGTTCGCCTGTATTGAAAGGGCTTATAGATTTCCTCTTTTACCATAATGGACCCGCTCTAACGTAGGTGCAGGATTTTAAATTGCTTTTTCCAGAATGTGTTGCAGAGACCTTTCATTGATTATACTAAATAGCTATGTTTTTTTAATCAAGTGAATTTTATCCTAGCGGAATTAACCTTAAAACACAGATATAAGTAATAGTCAATTTTTCCTTCATTTTGCTAATTAAGGTCCGTCATTTGATATATAACAGGAATATGTTTTTTAAACATTTCTATTTTTGAACATAAATCACAGTTTGAAATTTCATATAGAAACTAACCTTGGATTCGAACCTCATGGACCAATGTCGTATGTGGGCAATAAAAGGTGTTCGATTTCATAATGTCAGAAATGATTAAACTTGAAAACATACAGTAATACATATTTTCAACACCTTAATGCTGACGTTATCATTTCACAACTCTTTGACAAATGAGTCAAATAACCAGTAGAATGTGTTTATTATGATTATTACACTAATTAATGTAAAGCTTGGGGAAAACCAGAGTCAAATTAAAATTTCATTATCTTAACTCTGACCTTATCATTTAGTCTGAATACGAATATCGGAAGGTGTCTTGCTTTAGTTCTTAAGCGGATATTCACGATGTAAAAAAAAATGTCAAGAGTACGTTAATCAGTAAGGCCCCATATTCTGTAGGTAACATGGTTTCCAAGCAATAAGAATAGTATCGTAACCTTTGATAAACTTCTGCTCCTGCTAAACACTTTAACAAATTATCAATAATTGCGATCATTCACAAACTACGGACAGTGGATGACTTCATTTCACTCAGTTTCGTAGCCAAGAAAGAGATCCAATTTTCTGTAATGTATTGGTGATGAATAACATTATCGGAGGAGCGGCAAACCAAATAATTTATAAATCAGACTTCGACTGCTGCAGTCCAGAGGGAATAGATTCAATAAATCATTGTCGACCATCTTAAAGGAAGACGAATTTTCGCTTCCTCTCTCCTTATGCAATAATTCTCGAAATGCAATCACGGCTTGAATTATCGTTGGCTTATTATTCTTAGTTTACCCGGTTTCCTCTTCAAAATCAACCTATCAAAAATTCAAACCGTAATCGATTTACGCAGCGAATTTGTTCGGCTTTATAGGAACAAATCGTTTTTCTCAAATTATTTTTAGATTGTCTCTTTATTCCGTCAATCTGGAAGATACTAATATTTCTTACGCAAAAAAAGACGGTTTCTCCGGAGCACGGGAGATATGCACGTGTATTATAATTTCAAATTTTTGTCACCAATCTCTCTCTCTTTCCTCCACTGTCACTCCTTATTCTTCCTCTACAGTTTTTCAATTCTTATTGTCTTACAGTCCATTTCTAAGATTCCATGAATATTCGAAAACCTTTAGATTAAGACAACCTGTTCCTTTTGTTTTGTTTCTTAATCATTTACCATATTTTTTTGTCAGTGTTCTGTCTTTTTACATTTGTTACGTATCTTTTACATACAGCCAAGCTTTTGGTTGGACATGAAAACTTTCAAATTTGTCTTGAGTGTTTTTTGGGAGTGAACCAGATTTTTCCTTCAACCGTTAAAAAATGCAGTCTATTGGCAAATAGTTGATCAAAAACCATGAAAAATGTCCACTTTTGGAAAATTAATTGCAATCTGGCCATATTGCAAGGGGCAAAAAGGATTATAAACTTGTGTGTTTTTGGGGAGTGAAACGGACTTTTACTTGAAACTGTGAAAAATGCAGTCTGTTGGCAAACAATTAGTGGCTATGCATGAAAATTGACCATATCTGAACAACTGATAGCAATCCGACCATATTGCATGGGGTCAAAAAAGGCATGAGCAGTAAGGCTACAGCCTAGGTTGTTACTGGGGGGTCTAACAGGCTGTTCCGTCAAACGTTGAAAAATGCGGCCTATTAGCACACAATTGATCATCATGCTTAAAAAATTGTCACATTTGGACAACTGATTACAATCTGGCCATATTGCAGGAGGGACAAAACAGTTATTCTATGATCCATGGATTTTTTTTCACTAAACTTATTTATGGACTTCATTTTAAGGATATTAAGATATTAAAAATTATACTCAGATATCGATACTATTTATTTTACGAGAATACATAGTCTTTATTTCAGGTTTGTCTTTTTTCACAGTAACTCAACTTGTCAACAGATGCCGGTCGTGTACGGCGTCACGTCACGTCTCTTGGCATTGAGTTCTTGTTCTTTAGAGCCCTTTGTTTTCACTTCGATAGTACTGTTCGTGGCGTGGCCGCGTGGGTTGTTCTGCCTTAAGTTTTTAAAATACTGGTCTCTAAAGGTTGTTGTATGTTATCTGTTGGAAATCGTGAAAGGTAAGGAAGGTTCTTGATGTATTTTTTTTTTTTTTTTTTTTTTCTTTATTTTTTATTTTAGGTGGTCATGCATTTTGTTTTACAATTGTGGTTTCCATAACGTGTGTTTGGTCAATGATAAAAGCTAATCTTTCAGTTTTCCGTGTGAAGGTAATTTTTTACGTTATTGATGGCACAAATATAATTCGTGTGGATGGGCGGATGGATATAAAGGTTTGTTTAGTTAGGGTACCTACGGTGTCTTTGGTCAGCTATATTAAGGGTTTCTTAGTTGTATAAATATTTTGCTTTAACGGTGGTTGTGGCTCTGAAATGTAATTTTTTTGGAGCATACGAAAACTGTTAAATTAGCTAAGAGTTCAAGTGGGTACCTACAGTTTTAGGTAAATTCGTCTTCTAAACAGCGATTGCACTCTAGTTTAAAACGGTTTAATATGTTATCAGTTTTGTGTAATTTTAGAGAATTTTTCTGCAGACTAAGATTGTCCTCATGAGTTCTAATGTGTTATCAGATAGTTTAATTTTAAGTGAATTTTTTTAACCTTTTTTTTTTTTTTTTTTTTTTTTTTTTTTTTTTTTTTATGGTTGCACTCTAGTTGAAAATTTAGTTTGTGTGAGTTATCAATTTTTCAGTAAATTTTTCCTTAAACTGCGTTTCCACTCTGTTTAAATGTTAAGTTATTCAGATTGTTTGATTTTAGGAATTTCTTTAAACCTTGGTTGCACTCGTGAGTTGAAAATGCTGTTTTTGAGTGAGTTTTCAAAGTTTACTCGCCTTTCCGTAGCTAATTTGATCATGAACATCCTTAATTAAATCCGAATATTTTATTGGGGGAACACTTAATTGTTTTGGGGTTGCGGAAAACAGATTCGGGTATTTATTAAAGCAGTTTACCTGACGGTTGTTTAAGGAGCGCATTGATTCCAAAATAACCAAGTAACTTGTTAGGTTTAGCCTACCCCTCGTAACCATTGTCAGATGCAGAGTTTGACTTTGTTATTCCATCATATGTGCGATGACATTTCGAAGACAAGTGGGTCGCTATTCAGCGATCGTATCTCTAGTGAATTTCAATTAGTTATGAATTCGTTTTAAGGTAGGTTTTTTACCGAATAAACTAACTCCATTGTGGAGAGCTGTCATTAAAGGTAAATATCACTATTTTCATATATTATTAATGGATTAGATGTTTACATCATTTTTCAGACTGAATTCGTGGTAGTAAGAATGTTAACATAATTTTCAGCCTATTTAGTGGCAACTGAATTTAATTTCTAGCTAAAGTAATTAGCTCCCTTAAAATTTATCAATGAAATTTATTCTGAAACTTATTCTGAAACATACCAACTTTACATTTGGCCTTAATTGAAGGAAAGAGTTCATTACTGATCGTTCTTTTTTTGTGTGTGTGTTAAGATTAAACTTAAACTTAATATTTTACCAGCTTGTCGAAGGTTTGTACGTAAATGGATATAATTTTAATGCCAAGGTTAAACATATCATTGGGAAGAGGAATTGTAGTGTATATTAAGTGTTTGTAAAACTTCATTGATCCTAGCAGTCTCTTCAGTTGCTCTTCTGACTGTCGAGGAATTATGGTACTATAGTTTCGCGACTTTGTGATTGATTTTACCATGGAAAGCGGGTGGTAATGATTCCCTTCAGACCCAGAAGGGAAAAGTTGAATAAAGGAGCAGTGAATATCATGTGATAGATGACTTAGTTGTTTAACAAGGGTTTAGTGTAGATAAGGACTAGTTCATGATATTTCTTGGAAACAAAAATCATGTAGGAATATTAAAATTTCAAGTGTCAGAACGTGCTGAAATGGGTTTCAAGTTAAGGGATCTATAATTGGTTAGTCTCAAGATTCTTTGGAGAAAGAAATATTTCTGTGAGGGCAAAGCAGCTGATGGAAAATGTATAGTTGAATAATCATGACTTGGAGCATAGATAGAATGGAGAAAGTTACGGATGAGGCTGGGAAAGTCACAGGTGACTTGGGGAAAAGTGAAATATAATTAAGTAATTATTTTGATAACCAGTTTTTATGGGTAGTTGTTAATAACAGGGTAGGGAGGATGGGGCGGGGTAAATATTGAAGTTTAAAATTAAACATGACCGTGTGCATATATATATATATATATATATATATATATATATATATATATATATATATGTATGTATGTATGTGTATGTATGTATGTATATGTAGTATGTATGTATATGTATGTATGTATGTGTATGTATGTATGTATGTGTATGTATATGTATGTATGTATGTATGTATATATATGTATATGTATGTATGTATATGTATGTATGTATATGTATGTATATGTATGTATGTATGTATGTATGTATGTATGTATGTATGTATGTATATGTATGTATGTATGTATGTATGTATGTGTATGTATGTATGTATGTGTATGTATGTGTATGTATATGTATGTATGTATATGTATGTATGTATATGTATGTGTATGTATGTATGTATATGTATGTATGATGTATATGTATGTATGTGTATGTATGTATGTATGTGTATGTATGTATATGTATATGTATATGTATGTATGTATGTATATGTATGTATGTATATGTATGTATATGTATGTATGTATGTATATGTATGTATATGTATGTATGTATATGTATGTATGTATATGTATGTATATATGTATATGTATGTATATATGTATGTATATGTATATATGTATGTATATGTCTTATGTTTCTTATCGCTTGGCGATAGACTTTTTGTTTTTCCTTACGACTGTCATTCGTAAGTATTTTTTGGTTCCTCTCATCTCCCTTGGATATCTTAGTAGAGAGGTTCGTTCTTGACTAGAGGAGATGATTCAAACAGGCTAGTTGAACAAGTTAACAAACTTTATTCTGTAACTCCATACTAGGAGATGCAGCTCGGTCGGACGACCGATATGGTTGATTGTTGGCGTGGAACTGCCATTCTTAAGCATCGCGTCGATAGCGGAACATTAGCTATCTCAGCAATTCATATAAAAACACACACGTAGTCTGCCGGCTCGGAAGTTACAAGTTTCCGGCGTAGGTTAACAGGTCAACCGCTTCCCACATGGAAGTTGTTGTGCAAAGTTATCATAACATAAAAAATGTTGACAAAGCTTTGAGCTAGATCAGGCTACTGCAGACAGCGCATAGCGTAATCTAGGTCTGCTTGGTCACGTAGAACCCTCCTAATGCCATGACCCAGGTCATTGGTTGATATTTACAGAGCTTGTAAATTATATAATAATGTAATTATTACATTAGGCTCGGTCTGCTACCTATTCAAGCCTTGAATAACAAAAAAAAATTATTACTTTAAACATTGTCCATAGGAGCGTGCTCGTAACATACTAAGTGATTAAATGCATAAAAAGGTTCTGTTACATACCCTTGTTGACATATTCATAAACAAAGATAAATGCATGGAAAATATAGATCCATGTTTGGTAATAATAATGATTATGTACCCAATAATAACAAAAAGGTAAAAAATCAAAACATGTATACATGATTAATATGATAACAGGTAACCTGATTAAGAATAATGGTTACTAAATAATGATTATAGCATGATCATGGATAATTGTTAAAGAGTACTTGACACTCTTTGTAATAGATAAATATAATTGTACAATGGTATAATAGTTATAACTATGGAAATCTGCAGAAAAGTAATATATATAGGCTGATATTTTATTAGGTGCCCGAAAAATACCTTTAGGAATATATTAATGTATAATATTGGGCTATAATGATTTATTAGGCGCCCTGGAGATACTAAAACTGTTCAAATGCAAAGGCGTGAGTCATTCTTGTCCTACAATTTTGCCAGCATACGGACCGCTTTTCACACACAACACATTTCCAGACAATTCCCTAGGAACGAACTGAAGTGGCCAGGTTCAGGCGGCCCTAAACGCAAAAGACTTGAGTTTAACGGGTACGTCATCTAGACGGGCCAGTACGTTCCCTTGGAGATCTTCTGTTTACGCCTCAGCCTACGCCAAGCAAAGATGTGACGGCGATAACCAATATGGCCGTCACGCTGAACACGGCTAGCAGAATGTAGTAGCGAAGATTTTCTCCACCTGCATAAGTCGATGACGCGTGGGGGGGTCATCTCAGCCAGTTGCGTCAAACGATGAGCTATCGCGCGTTGTATGGGAGAGGTAGTGATGGGATGATTGTGGTAGCCCACGTGTAGTTCGCGAAATACGCCTTCTCACGTATTATCGTGTTGACCCCTCTGACGGTATAGTTTGTAGATGTCCCCGTACAACCATCGGCTGCTACGAAGATAGGGGCATGGGCGGGCGGTGGATGTGTCCGGACACACGACGTCGAATCCGGCCTTATCATAACGGATCCAGGAACCATTATTCATCCTGTAATTGAATTTATTACCGTAAAAGGGATAAAGTTTCCCCAGACAACCTTCGCTTGTATAGAGAGAGAGCGTTTAGCACTATATCTAACTCACATGAATCCGTTGATATAGGATAGAATTCAAAAGAGTCAGCTGTACAAATTTATTATTCATGGCTTCTGAACAGTGAGTGAGTTTATCTAAGTCTTTAATGACTGTAAATGATTTCTTATCAGAAGAAATCAGTACATGCCCCGTTAAATTGGATATTACTGGATTTGAGTTATTCGTCATAAAAGTAGGAAACGGTGCTATTTTGTATGATTGCCAAGCATCGGAAGAATCAAAAGGAATTGTGATCATAATTCTATAATTTTCTACGCTGACTGATATTAGGCTATAATAGAATTCTACTTTATGGGAATCCAATAAAGGAATATACCCCAGCTTCTCCCGTCCGTTTTCCAAAGTTAACGTCAGATCTTTAATAGGCATGAGGTGAGGAGATAACACACCCTTGTTGCTAACGTAATTGCTTCTACGTAATCTTTGACTTTTCAATAAAATGTGATATTTTCACACGGATATGATCTATTTTCGAACTATAGTAAGCTAAAGTAGCCAGCAAATGTTGAACTTCCATGACCTGATCGATATTATTTGAAGTGTTCATTAACGATATTCATTATTTGATTGATCGAAGATAACTGGCTGCGAAGTTCTGATAAGGCCAGTTCCGTTTTGTGTTGCAAAAACTCAATTCTTTTATTTTGATATTTATCTTGAGGCGATTTGAGATTCCTAAGCCTAGATTCGCAACTGATCCTAAGATGTTTAGTCCAGCTAGAATAAGCGGGTGCTGCGGTCAAGAGTATTGTTGCCGCACAGACCACATCAGCAGGTCACGAGCGAGTTCTTCTGCCTCCGCGGTTTATTTTGTATGTCATAAGACAACATTTCGCGACGCTTAGTGTTTGAGCTAGTGAAATCTCTGAGTTAGCATGAAAATTACGTTCATGCATTTCCTTAAGGGAAATACCAAACCTCATCAGGTCATTCTTTAAGTTAAGGACGTCATCTTCAGGTAAGAAAAAAATAGCATGCATATCTACCTCGATAACAATATTAACTTGACACGATGAATACATCATCGATTCTCTCGATAATCGAGCCATGATTAAATTCTATGTCTTTAGTCCTAGCGCTCTTTCCATACAACAAAGATGTCTGAATACACAATATCACTCCTAACAATAACAGATTCATTTTGAAAACCTGCAATGAGATAAAAACAGATGTAATAACTCGCGTAAAAGAATAGGTTTACATACAATATGATTAATAGATATATATATATAAATTATTATACAAGTTTCATAAATACAACCATTTTTTCCCTCACTCCATCTACCCTTCTTTAGATTCTGATATGTGCCAATGGGGACTATTCTCACATCAGTGGGTTTGGATACATTTTGAACCCTAACTCTATTGGCCGTTAAATTTTAAAAACTAAAATGTTTAAAACGGGCCTTCAAACTTAGGTGTCAGTTTATAGTTTAAACCTTTACGTACGTATACTTGTATGTATACCTGATCGCCCACGGCATATGTTCTAGTTGGCTTAGCTATTTTATCATGATTTTTTTCATTATGATCTGTGCTTCTTCTAAATTCTTACGAATTATATTATATCGACTTATGCTTGCATCCATAACATCCTTTAGAGGATTTGATAAATTAGTTGTAGGCTTTAAGATGTGGAAAGGCGTTCGGGCCGGGATACCGTACAGTGCCTCGTGCGGGTCATTTTAATAGACACATGATACGAGTGATTAAGTGTGCTTAGTACCGCAGGTATGGCGATGTCCCAGTTGGGATCTGCCCCCCCTAAGGTGACCCTTAAAATTTTAAAAACCTTACGATTTGCCCTTTCCACTAGCCATTAGACTCTGGGTGATAGATCATGGTATTGATTTTTCTTTATACTAAGGAATTCGCACAAGGAGTTAAGGAAATGATTATTGAACTCCCCGCCAGAGTCTGAGATAATGATGTGTGGAATTCCATGTTTACAAATGTAGCACTCGTAAAACTTCCTAGCGCACTCGACCGCGGTTTTTGTTTTAAGCGCTATAAGTTCTGTATATCGAGTCAAAGCGTCTATAATTACTAGGAGGTGCTTATTTCCTCTGTCTGACTCGTAAAATCCATGTTAATAAATCTAAATGTACTCTTTCAAAGGGTTGATTTGGCACGGGGTAAGCCCCTAGGCTGACAGGGTGTCTTCGTGTGCCCTTTGTATTCTTGACAAGTGCGACAATTTGCTATGTGCTTTTTTATATCTGTAAGCATCGTATGCCAATAAAATAAGGATTTGGCTTTCTGTGACATCAAGGTATAACCCAGGGTGTCCGTGCAGTGGATTTTCATGCAACCACTTTAAGACAGTGGGTATGAGTGAGATAGGCACCACCACCTGGTTGTTATTCAACTGCGGTGTGTTGCGGGTTTTCCTCGCACGGATCTACACAGGATATTGTCCTGTAGGATATAATTCTGCTGCTTATACTTTAGGTATTTTTTCTTTTTCTTCGGATTTCCGTTTAACGCAATGATGATTTTTCTATGCGGATCTTTTCTTTGTTCTGTCGTAATAGTTCAGCACTCCAGCCCAGATCTTCCTGTCGGATATAGTTTTAACAACGGGCATGGAGGTTGAGATATCTATTAATTCAGCTAAGGCTCGGTACAAGATGAAGAGGGGTTGCGTGATAATGCGTCAGCAATGATATTTGATTTCAGGTAAATACCCCGATCCTCGCGCCAAAGTCCTGAATGATCATGTGCCACCGAGTTCGTCTTGGGGCTGTGGACTAAAGCCTTTAAAGAAGTCGGTTAGGGCTTATGATCAGTGAGAACCTTGACGGGATAACCGTATATTATGAATTTAAAGTGCACGAGTGAATTAACAATAGCGAGCCCTTCCTTGTCTATTACTGCATATTTACTTTCGGAAGGTCTCAGTTTATCGTGAATAAAAAGCTATAGGGAAAAACTGTCTATCATATTGTTGAAGCAATACCCCACCTACTCCTAGGTCTGAGGCGTCTGTTTGCTATGAAAAATTCCTTACCGAAGTAGGAGGAAATTTCAAGATAGGAGAACTACACAGTTCATCTTTCAATTTATCGAACGCCTGTTGATGAATTTCAGACCATACGAAATCTACGCCTTTTTATAAGATCGGTTAGGGGAGCGGCTATGATTGAGTAATTGCGGATAAAGCGGCGATAGTATCCGCTGCTCACCCCAAAAATTGCTGTATTCCCTTGACGTTAATAGGTATCGGAAAAAAAATTACGGATAGCCGACACCTTATCGTGGACGACTTTAAGACCTTCACTAGAAACCGTGAAACCTAGATAGACTAGTTCTGTTTTTAAAAAATTCACACTTACTTATCTTTACCCTTAAATTATTGCTGCCTTAACCTTTGTAACACTAACTCCAATTTACGTAAATGCTCTTCTAATGTGTTGGAAAAGATTACTAAGTCATCCATGTAGGCATGTGGGGGATATCTCCCAACAAGTCTCCAAACACGACGTTTTATCATACGAGTAAAAGTTATAGGAGCACAACGTAAACAAAAGGCATACGCAAAAATTCATAATGTCCCCTGGCTGTGCTGAAGGCAGTGTATGGGATACTCTCTTGTTCCATCGGAATCTGATGAAATCCTTTTAGTAAGTCTAGGCTTGTGAAATATTTATTCTGGCCTAGTAAAGATAGGATATCATCGGTACATGGTATGGGAATCTGTCAGGGATTGTTTTACTTCATTTAAACGACGAAAATCTTACGCATATCCGCCAAGTTCGATCTTTTTCGGTACTACTATTAACGGAAAATATAAGGGCTGTTTGATTCCTAATGACTCCTTCTTTTAACATTTTACCTACTTCCTCTGTTATCTCATTCTGAAATTTCATAGGAAGTCGGTACGAAGGTACATAGATACTTTCTGTTTGTCCTTGAGCCTTATTTTGATGCTCGATGACATCCGTTTTTCCTTTAATGGTTCATCGTAGTGGAAAAAAAAAATCATGATATTTAGTTAACAGATTCAAAAATTTCTGTGAATTCCTTCTTCTTGAATATCTTTTATGATCTTGTTCTTTATAGATTGCAAAAGGGTTTCATCCGCGACTGATTGAGCGTGGATTTATCTCAGCTACGGTAAGAATGCGATGTTTATAAACTCGGCATCCAAGATAGTTGATTTTTGTGGATTACTAAAGTGGTATTCAAATGATTACAGACTTCGATGTTACATTGTTGTTCGTGAGCCGACTGTATAAACGGCTTGTGTGACGGATAATCCGTGTGTTTTCAGAGTTTCGGAAAGGATTAATGTTTCAGATCCTGGCAAGGTTTTCTTTACACGCACTAATATATTTGAAGTTACGTTAGGCTCGAGAGTTTGCGTGCAAGCTGATATTACGGGTGAGTGAGAGTTCTGTTGGGTTGCCTGTATATTTCTTGGTTCATGAGACAGGTGATTGGTTCCGTAATGTAAGTGACAACTATGTCTGTCTCTTTATTATCCTAAAACTTGAGTTTTAGGGTATTAGAAGACCTATAGAATTTCCCTTTGATATACACGCCGTGTTTTGCAGGTGCTAAGATAATATTTTTTGAGTGCCCATAGACGGGTATCCGATAATTACTGCGGGATACATATTAATGTTTTTGTACAACGACAAAGGTATCAGCAAACGTGCGCTTACCGAACCTTGTACTGTACATGATTACGCCCACAACATTTAATTCATTTATTCCCAATGCCTGAGAGCCTTATTCCGGACTTTTCTATAGGGAAATTTGAAAAGAGTAAATGATGAGTCCTTAAATCCTTATATTACGTGGACTACCAGAATCAAAGAACAAAGTGAATGACTTATGGTCCAAATTTACTGCATGTAAGGTTGGTCGCAACTCGTTTTGACTAATAATTGCATGAATTTGTTGCAAATCTACGGGAACCTGCACCGATTTGTTTATTCGGCGTGTGTTTCATAGGAAAATCAATTGCCTCACAATGATCTGATAAATGATTAACTGATTATTTGATACAAAAGAGTGTTATATTGATGACCCAACATCGCCCTCTCCCCCCTTGGAGTGAAACTACGTGGTATTTGTTTTGTTTATCACACCCTGAAAATTCACTTGCCCTTGCGATTCTGGCTAGACGGCCCAGGAACAGAGGTACCCGAAGCACGATTTGTTTGTTTCTGCTGTGTGCAGAATTTCCGTTGGTTGTTTCTTCTTATAGTACTGAGGACCCTTCTTTTTATTTGCACTAGCAACTGGTTGCGTGTTTGTAGCATTTTGCTGTTGATTCCTCGAGTAGCAACGGTTATATGAATGAGTTGAACTATTGTGTATTGAACAAAAACGCGTCCGACAGTCTGAAATCATGTGACCTGGTCGTTTACAGTTATAACAAACCATCCCTGCAACTTGATTATTATTATGTACCACATTTACGGGTGTTGTGGCTTGTTCTCATTTTTTGCAAAAAACTTGAATGAGCGAAGGATCTAGGTCGGTACATTTAGACATGTGTTTTTTGATTTGTTTACACATCTAATTCCGTACGCTGGGCTGCCAATTTTTTATAAAAAACACGTACTACGCTTCAGGCAACATTACAGTGATAGACGTAAGGTAGATCAAACGGATAAAATCTTTCACTTGATTTTAGCACCGCAACCACCCGGAGTTACTTAAACTATCCTGATATCATTTAGCCGGTCGGCAATTAGCGCCGCCCGCTCGACAAAACATTGAGCTGAGTCATGGAGGCTTGGTTAAGGATATTTCTCAATGCCAATACTACATCTAAAGCCTCTTCACCCCCATACACGGCACGTAATCTAATTTTGAACTCGTCCCATGTAAGCGCTTCTTGGAAAGAACCCCCCTTAGAATACGCACTTGCGTCACTTTTGCAAAGTCAATGAAGCTCTTGGCCTCCTGTAATTGTACTGCTGGGTCTGTGATGCTTTTTGCATTTAAATGAGCGTCTACAGATGAGATCCATGCCTCAACATTTTGAGGCAGGAACCCATTGACCCGACCTTGAAAAGGGACATCGCTGACCTCGCGCTTAACGAGAGTCACCACGTTGGGGTTTGGCCAGCCGGTCCGAGTGGTTGCCATTCGGCTTTCACTTTTATTCTTATCACTTCTATTCCTTGCAATCCTATCAAAATATCTATAAGAGTACACTCGACCACTACGTAAACGCATAAGCAATGTACTGTATAAGTGTTTTATAATAATAGGAAAAATCCCCAAAAGATCAAAAATACAGAAATAATATGATATATATACGGAGAATTCCTGCAAGAAATGGTTAATGACAACGAGAAAAGAAAAAAAAATTAATCTGCGGGCGAGAACCTCGTAGTTGAAGATAGGTTCTGTAATGAAGGAAAATTATATGGCGAACAACTCACCCCCAGAATACTGGACGATCGACTCTTGATGAACAACACTTCACTGAGGAAAAAGACCTGAATAGATAAAAATGGTACTTAGCTCCAGATTATATTGCGAAGGATTGTTGACATGGGATGACGTCTCGCGTCGGAAAGTCGTGATGACGTCACGGTCTTCTCTCCGTGCACGATGCGCTGGGAAGTCCAAGATTGATGACGTCACAGCCTCCGTCCTTGCACTACTGCGTATAGCTGTACACTCTGCGTCCTTGCTCGTGAACGGTGATGTTCCCTGTGTTTGTTTTCTTCTTTCCGTTGATGTTCGATGCTGCCCTCGCCGGTGTAGATTCTCGAAGATAAGTGCAACAGTTGCTCAAACGTCAGTGTTAAATGCTTGTATTCCTCTCGATGAAGGACATAGTTGCGTCTTCATAAAACTGTGCGTTGATTGAAGATCCCGTCCTTCCTTGTTTTTAGTTTGATGTTGAAGGTGGAACAGTTAGTTTTTCTTGTAGACCTTCGGTCGGCGATGATATGGGTCTTGTTAATTATGTTCTTCGTTTATATGCTGCCACCACTTCTTATGTCTTATCGCTTGGCGATAGACTTTTTGTTTTGTTTTTCCTTACGACTGTCATTCGTAAGTATTTTTGTTCCTCTCATCTCCCTTGGATATTTAGTAGAGAGGTTCGTTCTTGACTAGAGGAGATGATTCAAACAGGCTAGTTGAACAAGTTAACAACTTTATTCTGTAACTCCATACTAGGAGATGCAGCTCGGTCGGACGACCGATATGGTTGATTGTTGGCGTGGGAACTGCCATTCTAAAGCATCGCGTCGATAGCGGAACATTAGCTATCTCAGCAATTATATAAAAACACACACGTAGTCTGCCGGCTCGGAAAGTTACAAGTTTCGGCGTAGGTAACAGGTCAACCGCTTCCCATGGAAGTTGTTGTGCAAAGTTATCATAACATAAAAAATGTTGACAAAAGCTTTGAGCTAGATCAGGCTACTGCAGACCAGCGCATAGCATAATCTAGGTCTGCTTTGGTCACGTAGAACCCTTCCTCTAATGCCTATGATCCCCAGGTCATTGGGTTGATATTTTACAGAGCTTGTAAATTAATATAATAATGTAATTATTACATATGTATGTATATGTATATATATGTTATATATATGTATATGTATGATAGTGTATATATGTATATATATAGAGGGTTTTACACATCTGGTACTTAAGTATAAATTATCAAGTACAAGTCAAGAGGCCATTTTAGTGAATAATGAATGAAATATCAATTTTCAAGGATCAGATTTGGCCAGTGGGGGGTTAAGGGGGTAATTGAACCTAACAAGAAGTGCTGAGAAACAATTGTAAAAATTGTGTAACCTGACTGGTGGTGCTCTGGCCCCCCATATCCCTCCCTTATAGAAAGTTAAAGCAAGAGTAACTTTTAAGTTAGCATACTAAACCTAACCTACTGTGAGATTCAGGGCCTCTGTAACACGGTTTTTTCGCAATAACTTTTATCTATGCAGTTCATAAATATAACGCTTATTCAGAATACACATTGTATCTACACATAAATTTGGACTGTATTCTGCATTACGTAGGTTGATAAATTTGGTACTTATAATGTAAAATGACTTTTTTTGAAGACGGGCCAACGTTACTGGGAGAAAAGGTTTCGAACGCACTCGTTACTTAACTTATGACAGCATTTCTTCCCTCTTCTCGATGGCGATGGATTGGCTAATACGTAATGAAGGCAACAATGACATACAAATTTAAATACAAGCAAAGCAGCACACCTTTATGAACTCTGAAACCATCTCCATTGATAAATTGTCATAATGAACAAACCAACAAAATAGTTAATAAATACAAACACACTTCGATTATTTTTTTAGTCTAACTCGCAAGATAAAAGTTTCCTAAGAGATTGACAAGATGTAGGAATAGTTGGTAATTTTCAAAAACATAGTAGACAAGCTTGATTTGATAACTGCTATATCCAATATCAAGCAATTTTTATTTATTGGCTATCTAACTATTTACTGAAAAAAAAAAAATAGCTGGTACCGTATTTTGGCTTTAAACCTTCACCAATAATGACCGTCAGAATGATGACTTCATGAGGCTCCACCCACTTTGGCCTCGTATAATTCAGGATAACACTGAAGGCTATCATGGGCCCTGTTAGATTAGAAAAATTTAATTCTGGCTATAAAAACTCATTTCTCGAGTAGTTGTTAGACGTGCTAAATGCTCCTCAAGGAAAACCAGCAGTTGGCCTAAACGTTTAATTCATGTATATTAACTGCTGTATTTGTGCACTACTGCTACAGTAGTATTACTACGCTAACACAGATACTCCCACCCATATCTATGTATCGTTCCGCCATTCATAAAGTCTTTGGGTTTCAGAGCCGATGGAACAAGGTGAATGAGCTTCTGCCTGGTGGATGGGCAAGGTAATATTCGTCAAAAGGTGTGTACCTTGCTTACGTAATGAATGTTTTTCGACTCTTGGCTTGTAATCATTGGCCATGGCGTCGGCTAGATAATTTTTACGCTATAGAAATTAAAAACCATCAGGTTTAGGTTATTGATAATGCTGACAAAATTTATGCGCGGTTGTAAAATATAAATGTCAACTTTCAGCTACCATCCGATGCTTTAACTAAGGAGCAAAGTCCAGAAAACTGTGTTACAAACACGAGTCCCTGAATCCATAGTAATCTAACCTACCTAGTAGAACGTGTTACCGTAACCCCCCTTAGGGAAGGCAATCTTAGAAGTGTAACATATAGGTTAGGATCTAACCTAACCAACCTAACCTAACCTAACCTAGTAGAACATATTACCTAACCGGGGGCGTACCCCCCTTACATAAAGACAGTCCTTAGAAGTGTAACATATAGGTTAGGATACTAACCTAACCAACTTAACCTAACGTAACCTAGTAGAACATGTTATCTTACTGGGGGGGACGATAGAACATGTTAACTGACCGGGGGACCTCCGTCCCCCCCTCAACCCCCATTATATAAAAACAGTCTTAGAAGTGTAACATATAGGCTAGGATTCTTACCTAATTTAGTAAAGTGTATGACAAAGATCGGGGGTGGGGGGGGGCGCGTCCCATACCCCACTTGAGAAAGATGATATAATATGAAAGTAAATATAATAAGTAAAATGTTATCCAAGAAATTGTTATGGATCAGAAAGGCAAGTAAAGGTGAATATAGAAAAAAGAAGGGAGAAAAAAATACATGTGTAATTTGGAATGTCTAAAATGCAAAAATGTAATTCCATCAATTTTCACGTCATTGACAGAAAGGTCTCGAAAACGTCCTCCTAAAACCTCCTAGTCCCACCCTCAGGAGACTTTCAGGGCATGCCTCAATGTAACGCGATATGTAGATATATAGGGCAACTTTATGAAATGAGAAACAAGTCAGTGCACATATTATACAATACTATGATATACAGAACTGAAAATAAAAGCTTGAAATGATATTACACAATTACAAAACAAATAAGGAAAAGGGAAAAGAATATATGTAACAATGGCATGAATCCCTCCAAAACCTAATGTCGCAATGTAGGGTTAATAATGCAAAGTGTACACCACCAAAAAAACCCCTCATCATTTACTCCTTAGGAAGTTTGTGTGCGAAACAAAAGCTCCCCTTATATCATGGTGCATGCGCCCTAGGATTGGCGCATGCGTAGTAGGATTGGCGCATGCGTAGTAGGATTCGGCGTCATAATCAGTGGATTGGGGTATGTAACGGCTCCATTATCAGTTTATTTATCGCTTTATATCAGCTTGTATTTCGGGTTTCAAATGTCATAAATAAGAGGAAATAACACAATAACACGGCAAAACCTTCCCACAAGTGGTTTCACCCCACCCACAACCCCGCATTCCATCGGTCCCCCGTTACCGTAGTATAGAGTTGAGCTGCATAATTCTCCCAAGTGTTTTACTTCACCCAGAACCCCGCATTCCCATCGGTCCCCTTACCATAGGATAGAGTTCAAAGGTAAATTACAGCTTAATTACAGCCGGCCGAAAAAAATTTTACTTTAAATTCTTGTTCAGGAGGTAAAACTGTATAGGAAAACGTCACCTGGCATAGTCTAGTTTGCCGCAGTACAATGGCTTAGATCTACCGTGAAGTAAGATGCGAAGTAAGATGCCTGTTAAGTGGATATGGTAATGAACTTGAAAGGGAGAATTTATTTTAGTAGTCCAGATCCATTCTAGTTCTAGAACAGAATCGCTGTTTATTTATTGTTAATTGCAGCGATTTCATCGGCCATTATATTACTTGGCATCCAAAATTATCATCCTTGGAAATAGGAACTAACATACTTGACCCACCATATTAGTTTGAGTAATTGTAGCTATAGAGTAAGAATTGTAGTTTGAACTGAATTGTTCGAAGAAAAAGTACAAGGGTAGATCGCAGCAGCTTTTCCAAAGTTTTTTAGCAACATGTTTAAATTATTAGATGTTAGGTAAATGCTGCTGTGTTTTAACTTTAACAGACCCATTTGAGCGCTCTTTTAAGATACCATAGTTTTGTCAGTCAATGAAAGTCCATTTGCTTTGACGATATTTTATTTCGAATCATTTCAAAGACTTCTTTGTTCATAACTTGCAAGTCATGCACAACCCCTTAAGGATTAAGACACTTTTTTTTAAGTTTATAGGTTTTCGAAATTAAAAATTGTGCAGCTTTAAAATGTGATTTTTTCCTTATGTAGGAATTGTGACATTGCAACATTTCAAAGCAGAAATCAAACTTGAGTTAGCACGAGACTGACAAGTCAACTTCCCGAGAAGCATTTTCCTGAGAATTTGAATAAAGGAATTAATCGCAATTCGGACCTGATGGGCAAGTCAACTCTTAAGACAAAAACCTTCCTAAGATTTTAAATCTAGGAATTTTTTAGAATTAGGGTCTACTAAGTTCTTTGTCAATGCCGAGGCGCTAAATATCTCTACCCATAACTGCTTATTTCCCATAGTACTCGATGTTCGTCTGGTAGATAAGTTTAATTCTTAGATTACTGTTCATTTTCTTTAGGTGTTTTAAGGGTTTCTTGGTTTGGGGTTACCTTTCTTAGTGTAACTTAACGTCTGATGAAAAAACAACTAATTCAGAAGTGCTACTCGCCATATCCCCTCCGGATATTCCTCTCTCTGAACTAATGGACCAGTGTCCTCACCCAGCATGATCATGGCTGTTTGATCCTACCTAAGCATAGTTCTCGTTTGTAATACAGTAAATTAGTCGGACAGATTGTAACAATATTGACCAAACTAAAATTGCAACTTATTCATTCTGGTGTGAAATTAATTTTCGTGTTTATAAATGGCAACTGAGTGCATACATGTAAATTGTGATTATATAAAGATTTAAAAATATCTTAAATAAAACTTAACCATTTTAATGAAAGCTTTCAATAAACCCTGATCAAACTTAAATTTTGTAGTCCCACATCTCTTAATTTTGTGGGAGATTAACTCAGAATTTAGAAACCTCAGTCACTAGATAGTGATGAAAGCTGCAGGACAAACTTAATGCAGATGATTTTGGTATTAATGTTTGCAGTCTTTCATAAAGGATCTCGAAAATGGTGTACATAAAACATCTCTAGGTTCGTGTATGCACCATACGTCTCTTCAGGCTAAGGGTCTGGTAGGTCAGCCTAACTGTTGTAGCCTGATTATCTAGACCTCTATCATTCAAAGGTTGCCCCTAAAGTGTTTTGTGAAATAGTGGTTTTGGCGTATTATAGTCCAATTCAATAGCCAGTGTATAGTTAACAGGTTGGTATGAACTAATACTGGTTCTGACATAAGTACTTTGGTAAACTTGTGCTCTATCCACTAGCAACAATACTAAATAGTTCTTTTGTAGACGTCAGAGCTGCAACCTTTGCCATCCATTGAATACATTTGCCTGTTACTGGCTCTGTTATTTTTATATTTGCTCTGAGATTGTTACCCACATCTGGTGTTACAAGGCATCGTTCATTGTATGGTAATGACGTACCTTCACTTAAGCCCTTTCAGACAATTCTCTAAGCCATGAGGAAACCTTCCAGTTTCTAACTATTGGGTACAGTACTAATATTGTAAAGTACCAAAACTCGGTTATAAAAAAACACTTGTTCTATGGAATTGTAATATGAAAAGTTGTCTTTTCTAGGTTCTTGAGCAATGAAACTTTTTTTTGGTTCTGTGGTTTTTGAAATTCATGAAGATTGACAGATTAATTCCTCTTGTGTTGTAAGTGGGAAGAGGAAGTAGTTATGATTGTTGCCTCGTTTCTTGGGAATGTGTGTATGCAGCAAGTAGTTCCACTGGTCTGTTCCATAGGAGCTTAATCATGTTTACCTCAAACTATGCAAGCTAAATACTAGCTTTGAAATTTATGTTAATGATTCAAAATCCGTACTATAAAGGATACTTAATTGTTTATGGGACTGATTGGAGACTTATTTTCTTCCTAGATTACCAGAGTAACTGTGCTTGTAGGTAGTGGACCATTTTTAGCAACTTTTACAAAGAGAAGTCTCAAGTTCTTGGCTGTGTTAATTGGGTCTAATTACTTTTTATTTTTTTTGGTATTTTGTACACTGCTGCATTCAAACCCTTGGTGGCAGGAAAGAATGGTGACGAATAGCCTTGGTCTTGTGACCAAATAAAATTTTCTTTTAAATGTGCTGATAAAGCCAGATTTTTCATCAGTTTATATTTAAATGGATGTCTGAAGCAGTTTAGTTTACTCCATATGACATAAATATGCCTTCTTTCTGAGTTCTGCAAAGGTGGAACAGTACACTTTTATGTGGTTCTTGTACTGATAGTTAGAGAAATGAGGTTATATAAAATTAGTGCATACTAATCTGAACTGATTTGGTTGAATATAATGCAGTTAAACCCGAGGAAGGAAAGTTGTCCAAAATAAAATTTGAGTGACAGATGTTTATGACATTGATTTGAATTCATGAAACTGCTCTCAGGTTGGTTTGTGCTTTTTCGCAGTGCTATATTAGTCAGACACATCTTGAGTCCTGTCCACACGGTCGAGCTTTGCCAGACTAACTTTGCTCGATGTGACGTCATAAGCGAGAAAAGTCAGAACCTTATCCTCTGTTTATCTGCTTCTGTCGTCACATCGAGCAGAGATCGTCGAGCAAAGCTCCACCGTGTGGATGGGTCTTCAGGAGGGTTTTTTTGGTGATTGTTCATATATGTTCATACAGTTTTTTATATATTACCAAATGGGACTACCCTTAAAGGAACTATTTCTAACTCATCCTACCTATTTGTTGACTGGTGTCTGCTGTGGTGATCACTTTGTAGTTGCAGAGGATGGCAAAATTACCCGGACTCGTATTCTTTGGGATGTGTTCTTTGTCACTTAAGTGTTGAGCTTGAATGTCATGTGAACCAGTTGAACTGGATATCTTATGCAAAATGTTATTTTTAAGTTTTTTTGTATCTAACAAGCTTGCTCTTGGAGTTTTACTGAAAAAGGATTTTTAATTTGCTTCTGGATTGACTTGGGACTGACTACTTAATAACTAAGAGCTGTCACATTTAAACAATTTCCCCAGAAATACACTGTAGTAACTTACATCCCTCTGAATCACTTGCAGCTAATTTTGATTGAAGCAAGATCATTCAAAGTTACAGGAGAATTTCAATTCCTGATTGGTGAGCTTGTTACCCTGGCTGCTTCAGATGTTTTTAGTGGTATTTTTCATCAACCTCGAAAAATAGGTAAATTGCTGTCCTGAGATGTATCTCGCCAGTCTTTTGAGAGCTGTAAGATATCACATTTTCAGGTACTGGATCAATTCAGAATTCAGATATGGTTTGAAATGAGAATGAACCTCTTTGCCTTCAAACCCTCAGGTGTCATGCACGTAATTTTAGAGTACTCGGAGATATTGGATCGGTAATATCATCAAAGGAACTTGAATATGGCCCTGATTTCAGTCAAGTTTTCCCTCGAGGCAACAGCACCTCAGTGGCGTAGTTGGTATGCTGTTTGCGTCCCAGCTCGGTGGTCGCGAGTTCGATTCTCGGTCATTCCATTGAGGAGTGAGAGATTTGTATTTCTGGTGATAGTTCACTCTCGACGTGGTTCGGAAGTCACGTAAAGCCGTTGGTCCCGTTGCTGAATAACCACTGGTTCCATGCAACGTAAAAACACCATACAAACAAACAAACAAATCCTTTGAGGTAACAGACACAAAAAATTAAGGCCAATTTTTTTCTGTCATATATTTTAAACCTTAAAATTGCCTAAGAATTCATGCTTGTGAAAAAGGGGTGGTTAACTCTTACGACATTTAAATTATATCCGTAACAATGACAATACGCCATTCTTTGCTCTGGTTTCAAACGTAGAGGTCGACCTAATATGAATAATCTCAACGATCTGCTATCACTTGACATCTCTCTACTATACTGATTACTTAATTGTTAGGTAAACGTGAACGTGGCATTAGGGAGTTCGTAACTGGAGCCCAGTAACAAATTATTGGTTGATTATGGAATTGGAAGTTATTGAAGTTCTTCCTTAAGATGCTTGACTTAATTGGGCCAGTGCATCTTTTGGTCTTGTAGAACTCTCAATAGCTACTAGGTGGGTTGTGATTTTTATTGGTGGTTACACTTTTGCGTATTTGATATACTCCTTTACTTAATCGTAGTCGATTTGGACATATACGTTGTTTTGGCCATTTTTGATGCCTTAAGCTTCCAGTGAAGGCTACATTCATTTTCATTGGCCTAAATAAAGGCTTGAATACCTGATAATGTTACATTCAATAAATTCATAGTCAATTCGGTTCGTAACCTTGCTCACAAAGTACCCTCTTGGTTCCACATGCCTTCCGTCAAAACTGTTGGTGCATTTGAAATGGTTTTAAAGAATTTAGCACCATTGCTATCCTGTAATTTTTTTTTTTTTTTTTTTTTTTTTTTTTTTGTACGCCTTTTTTTCTTTTCCCGAGATCTTGACGAGTCATATCAGAAACTAACGAAGATACCTGACGAAGTATGTTCAGTCTACTTCAAAGATAGGCATTTCCTCTTGTTCCTTCATTTAATATCTCATTTTATAGATTCTTCCCAATCTTATGGGAGCAGTCTATTCTGAAGACAGTCGTGTGATCTTTCTTTCACCAGTTAGCTACTACAAAATAAAGGTTGGTTCAACGAGTTCATTTGTATGATGTTTTGTAGGGCATTTTTTTTTTACCAACTTAGGAAAAATTGCTTTTGCCAAGTTAGAAAAAATTGCAACTCTTAGAATCGTTAGCTGAAATAAATTACATGAAACTTGACTCTCTCCAAAGCCTTCCTTGTACTGCCAGGTCATAGTAATTAGAAGATTTTTTTACCGCTTAATTTTTTTTTATTGAAATAAATTATTTTGCCTTAAAACCTTTACATTTTGAGATAGTATAAGAACATTTTACAGTTTTTTTAAGAGTTTGTAAAATTAATATGCCCTTTAGTCATACAGAATGTAAGAACATTTTACCGAGTTTTTAATAGTAAATTAATATGCCCTTTTGTCATACAGAATGTAAGGACATTTTACTGAATAAGTTTGTGTATTAATATGCCCTATTGTCATAATTTACAATCTCTCTGGATCAAGCTCAATATACAATGTGTTTTAGTGCATTAAAATATTTTCATGAATATATAATGTTGTAGTGCAATAAAAGAAACTTCTTAACATTTAAAAATGTGAATGAAATTGTTAATTCCAGAGAATTTCATATGCGTATCCTTTACATGTGGACTGCGAAGCATGACACTGAAATTTTTTGGAAGCGTATTCCAAAGCAAGCAGAGGTCGAGAAGTCGTTCCTGGAGATAGTGCAATTTCCTAATGTTGGTGCTGCAAGGGCCCGTAGATTGCAAGATGCAGTAGGAATTCATCAATCCTGGCGTTACCGAGAACATAAGAGTCAAGTCACACCGTTCCTGAAGATGAAATAAAATTATTTCATGATGCAGCGAAAACTTAACCTTGGTTACATAGCGGCGGCTATGGTAAAAAGTCAGCAAAAATTTCGTGACAGAGACGGTTATGGCAAGAGTTCAGGAAAGAAAAGATGCAGCAGAATTTTATGCCACCGAGACGACAGTTTACACAGGAACCCCTGAAGTTTACGGACACGCCACTCTGGAGCTAACTAGTATTGATGTCTCTTCTTCAGGAACAACGATAGCAGCTTGTTGACTCCTGTCCCTTAAGGGACGAGATTTATCCTTACATTCTTCTCATCAGGAAGGGAAAGCCACTTGTTCCCCTTCAGGAAACGGTTATATATCTTCTTTAAGAACAAAGTTGTGTTTCATCAGCTTTTCTTCATCAACTCTTCTCTTCTTCAGGAACTGAAGTGTTTCCTCTTCTTCAGTAACAAATGTCCCCCTTCAGGAACAAATTTTGCTGCTTCGACAGTTCTCTTCTTCAGGAACAGCAGCATTTGTAAATTGGTCCCCTTTCAGGAACCAATTTTGCTTCTTCGACACTTTAGGAATTAGTTGGTTTTCTTCGACAGTTCTCTTCTTCAGGAACAACAGCATTGTAGATTTCTGTCCCCTTCAGAAAGTTGTTGTTTCTTCTTTGACTCTTCTCTTCAGGAACAGCAGCATTTGTAGACTTCTGTCCCTTGAGGAACTAATTGTTTCTCTTCGACCATTTTCTTCATGATAAGTTGCGTAGTAGACTTGTACCCTTCAGGAACTTGGTTGCGTTTTTTTCAGAAAAATCAGCATTTGTAGACTAATAGCGTGTATTCTAGTCCTCTTGCCTTCAAAAACGGCTTATTTTCCTTGCTTCGTGTTCTTTTTCTCTCAAATGTTTAATGCTGGTGCTTTTTAGACATCTCTCCCCTTTAAAACTCCTAACGTTGACTGCTGCTTGTTGTATCCCTGTTGTTGACATCTCTCTCCTCTAGTACTGCAAGATAAAAAAGATCATTGATTAGATTGTCAGAATCAGTAAAAGAAAACTTAGTCTTTTCCTAACCATGGTTTTTAATTATTTCCTATATATCATGGTTTTTTGATGATTTTGTTTTTCAATTGTATGTTTTTCAAATTGTAAACTTCGGATAGAACCAAAGCATAGTTAAGATATTGACGTATCAACAAAGTGTGAAATGAGCGTAAAACATGACAAGAAAAAGAAAATGTTATACAATGGAAATTTAACTGCGGCTGAATGTGCGCAAATAATACTCCTAATAGGAAAAGCAACACATCCAATTTTGCGAATACGTATCATATAGAAAGTAGTAGTTGACACTTGATGACCAGCTCTCAATATCAGGTTATCATATTGAAAGTTGACAGCTGATGACAGTACTATGTGACAATTGAAAGTTGACAGCTGATGACAAACTGTGACAAAGTTATCGAGTACCTTACCTCTTACGAAACTATCAGAATTTCATGGTAGTTTAAAAAAAATTTAAAAGATTTTTGTCACATTCAGGAAATAATGGTTGGAGGTACATATACAAGAATTGTCCGAATTGTATAAAAGTATTGGCTTAAAAGGCGAAATTCCACAGTAGGGATATAATAGTTTTAAAACAGTATATTTTAAAAATTGTGATAATCCGAAACACACCAAGAGCAAATAGTCGGAAATAATGATTCGAAACTCGCCAAGAGCGCACACGGGAAATTCAGTAGACAATACTGGCAGTAAGAGCAGAATCTACAGTAGTCAGGTTTTCTAAAGTTTTCTGACTTTTAGTGAAAATGCCTCCCACTCGTGAAAAAATGGTTGAACATACTCAAGAACCAATGAATGTGGTATTGAATGTGGTATTTAAGTACTGGCAGAAAGACCAAACTCCACAGAATAAGGGAAATGACTGGAAATACACACGAACGAATAAGAAAAAAAGTACAAGTACTGGCAAAAAGGCCAGAATCCAGTGTAGGGAGATATAACTTTTCAAAGACTA
>NC_061107.1:101094979-101099979 GCF_015104395.2 Macrobrachium nipponense
TGGTGTTTGTGAGAAGTTCTTGTAATGATGGTTTTTTATTGTGGGTATCCACAAAGTGCTGATGAATGGCTCCTTGGTTTCTGTGGGCCTGCATGTGACGTTTGAGTGTGGTGGTTGTGTGTCCGATATAGCTATATCTATATTATATATATATATATATATATATATATATATATATATTATATATATATATATATATATATATATACGTTGCATGCAGTCCTATGCAATTGAATATGTAAGTGGCCTAAGAAAATGACCGCATTTGAACTAACACGTTAGCTAGGGTGCTGACCTAAGGTCCTAGTCTCTTACATAAACTCTTGTATTTCGCGTAAAAACATGAAAATAAATTCCTTCACATTTCACATTATCTAAGACTTAGCGCATTCAAATACAGATACATATTGCATTTGAACTTATCCCTAATACAGGCCGCTGGCCTAAGGTACTAGTCTCTTACCTAAAATCTTCCATTTCATGTAAACCATTTAAATAACTAATGAAATTGCATAAATAGACATTGCATGCAATCCTATGCAATTGAATATGCAAGTGGCCTAAGAAAATGGCCACATTTGAACTACCTCCCAAGCCACGGTCCTGTCCTAAGGTTCTAGGCTCTTACATAAACTAGTCTATTTCGAGTAAAATCATGAAAATAAGTACCTTCACATTTCACATAAAGCTTTGGCGCCTTTAAACACAGATATTGCCTGCAATTCTATGCATGGAATATGAAAATGGCATTTATTATGACCATCTTCATAATTACCTAACAGTGTGGTAACCAATGGGTCATGACAACCTACCTAAACTCTAGTTTTGAAAGTAAAATTAAGAATAGCCTTTTTTTAAATTGCTATGAATGTTACATACAACCCTATGCTACCGAATATGCAAATGGCCTGAGAAAATGGCCACATTTGAACTTAACCCTTGGCTATGGTACTGGCCTAAGGTCCTAGGCTCTTAACTAAACTCTTCCATTTGGTGTAAAACCATGAAAATAACTCAGTGCCTTCACACTGCACATCATCTAAGTTCTGACGCCTTGAAATACAGATACTGCATGCAGTTCTATGCAATTGAATATAAAAACTGCATTCAATATGACCACCTTCATAAAAACCGAACCTAGGGAGGTACGCTATGGTTCATGACAGCCTTCCCAAATACGGCCGAAATTAAGTGATATAAGACGCCCTAGGGTCAACCCTCAAGCTAAACTAAATAGATGGCCAAGGTGAATTTTAAATGCCCTTACATTTATCTTTATCTAAAATTTTACACCGTTAAATATAGACACTCTCTCTTGCCTTTATTTTAGACGTTTCCCGAACTTTCCTGACGCTCATGATACAAATCTCAGTGGATACTAAGATTAGTATAGGGCTTGGTAGATGAGTGCAGTCTGAAGGCCTGATGGTTTCCTGGAAAATAATTGGGGCATTGATATTCTAAGGTTTACATAGAAATTTTAATTTTTGTATTAAAATTCGCAGGTATTTCATAAAAGACAATACCCTCATAATTAGTAACTAAGATTTGATGCCCTCAAGAATAGATATATACTAATGAAAATGAAAATTATATTGAACGTGACCTACTTTATATTTACCTAGCCTTGGGTGGTAGCCTAAGGCTCATGACAACCTACCTAAAGTAAACCTTATCAAGACCGCAAGATGCTGCATGCGATCCTATGCAACCGAATGTTAAATAGCCTAAGAAAACGGCAGTTTCGAACTAACCTTTCAAGTGAGGGTAGTGGCTTCAGGTCCTAGGCTCTTTCCTAAACTCGTTCCGTTTCGTGTAAAACCATTTAGACAACTAATATAATTATTATAGCGTCCTAGTCTCATAACTAAATTCTCTTCTGTTTCGTGCAAAACCATGAAAATAACTTATTGTTATTGACGCCTAATATCGAAGGGGTGCTGGCTTAAGGTCCTAGGCTCTTCCTTGAACTTTTCCATGTCGAGTAAAATCATGAATATAACTACTGAAATTGCATATACAGGCGCTGTATGCAGATACTTATCTTACCTTTATTTTAGGAGTTTCCCTAAATTATCCTGACGCCGATGTTATGAATTTTAGTGGATAAAATTAAAGGGCTTGGTGGAGGAGTGCAGTGACGCTCCGCAGTTTAGTTGCAGGAATGTAGGTGTTCCAGTCAATGTTGCCACGTCACTAAAAGCGTTTTCCCTTACACCACAGATGATTCTCCCTTACTTTCCCCTACGCACCAACTGTAATAACAGGCTAAATTAAAACGAACTATTACATTTTAGTTTCAATTTATAGCGAAAGTAAATATTCCAAATTTTATGTAAAAAATAAACGTTAGAGAAAATATGTATAAAAATTTAATGCATTTATAGAAAATACAAATGAATAGTAAATATCTTATTACGAAAAACATTTATTCACCTCTAAGAATTAGCCACAGAACTTTGTTTACTGTAAAGAGAAGAGTTAGATTTTGCAAGAAAAATGATAAACGTATATTGAGTTTATAATACATGTAAATAGATTATAGTCTGTTTTACTGCAAAAATCATGACTGTGACAACAGTATCAACGAGAAATGTTACAGGGACGGTACTCAAGTAAACTATGAAAATACATTTCTAAGAGAAATTTTAATGCACTTACAGTAAACGTAAATAAATACCAGATTATTCCATTTCAAAAAAGTAAAGTAATATTTTTTTTTAAATCCTTTAATCACTGAGAATTTAATTAATTCCACTGTCTGTTTATTTTTTTATGGTGCCTTGACTTGGCAGGACAATTAAAAAGATTTATTTTTTTCTAACTACCATTAAAACAGTATTCACTTTTGCTTTAATCCTACAATCATCCTTTAGTTCAACAAACATAGTCATTAACAGATTTACAGTTACTCCTTTCACAAAACGCATATGGGAATCCGATTTCGTATGACCGATGAAATCGAATTTTCCTGCCGCAAATTCTTAACACATATTCTGCAATGGTCATTTCCTTCGTGCTTTCACCGTATAACCGTCCTAAACTCTACGTAGCTCTCCTTTCCCCATTCCTTCCTATATCTTTGGGCACGGTAACCTTTATCAGATACTTTAAGCATAATTACAAAAATCCGAAAACAACGTCTGCGTAATTGATAATGAAGCTCCTTTCACAATCCTTATCGGGAACTGGCTAAACTGAAGCTAAACTTAGATTCAAAAATCACAAAGCTGAACCTGAAACACGACGTCCCTTCGAACAAGCAAGTACTGAGTTTTTAATACCATCATTGTTTTGCTGAGCTGTTTAATATTTTTCGCCGATACTATTTATATTAATAATATCTAAATTTGTTTACATATAGAATACTGAAGAAAAAATACTTATAAGGGAAATTAGTGAAATTCCCCTACATCCCCATAAACAAAGGGCATTTTCCCCGTAGGTTTCCCCTATCCCTTACGGACACCATATTTTCTCTACTGAAGGGGAATCTCGCTATGTGTGGCAACACTGGTTCCAGTAATACTTTTAAGTATTTATTTAGCAAAACCGAATCCTTATATCCTTTTTATATTCCCTGACATTGTTCAGTCAATAATATTTACAACCAATGATAATTATTTACATTGTTACTGACGCCTAATATCGTTAACTAAGAAAGGAAATTTATTTTCTAAATTTATTTTCTCAAGGCTTCGATATTCCAATTGATTATGAGTCCTGGAAGCGCTTAGGCGAAAATTGACTATTAACCCATTAAGCACTTGAAGGAAAACCTGACGGAACTGGTAAAAACGAAAATTTATTCAATTGTCTGTTTGATGTCTGTCACTGGGGTAGGTATAACTTTTAGTTATAACCTTCCTGCGTTCATGAAGGGCCTCGTTCCAAATTTTGTCTGGGTCTGTAAACCGGGCCGGATTTCTATAGCAGACAATAACTCGGAAAAATTGTTCTGTGGTTAGTAGTTATGACTTGAATTAACTACTTTAAGTAAGCTTGATATTTACGTACACACACACAGAATAAATATAAATACATAAAAATATAAATATATATATATATATCTATATATATATATATATATATATATATATCACACACACACACACACCACACACACACACACACACACATATATATTATATATATATATATATATATATATATATATATATATATATATATATATATGTTTGTATGTATAAATCAGGCATTTGTTTGATTAAAATGTGTGTGTGTGTGTGTGTGTGTGTGAGAGAGAGAGAGAGAGAGAGAGAGAGAGCGAGACTTGCAGTAGCAAAAATTCTTGGGTTTACTTCTTGCATGACTTAATGCTTGACGCCGTTCCTAAAGGAACTTCATATATATATATATATATATATTATATATATATATATATATATATATATATATTATATATATAATATATATATATATATATATATATATATATATATATATATATATATATATATATATAGAGAGAGACAGAGAGAGAGAGGAGATGAGAAGAGAGGACGAGAGAGAGAGAGAGAGAGAGAGAGAGAGATTGCAAACATGAATCTGCTTGCGATAGTTAAAAAAAACTTCATAAATAGACTTCGCTCCTGATTGTTTGAGAGAGTGTGATGGAGGTGGTTGCATGAAGTTGAAGTTGGTGTGCATGGTGGTGTTGCCATACTACCCGAAAATTTATTTCAGACCTCATTTAAACCGACTTTATAACGAAATACGTCACCGTAAGGTTATGAAGCACTCGCTATAGCGAATTCTGACGGCAAAATCGAAGGAGAAACGAACGAATTAATGAGGACATTCGCTTTTGAACTAACTGAAAAAATAACCACATATATTGCACGCAGTGTTTAGCCAGCAGCTACTACGCATGTGCTGGTGAAGAAGTTCTCGGTTGTGGAAAGTGGATATCTACTTATGAAAATTGGAGTTATAGGCTTTCAGTGTGGATTTTATCAAGGTAATTGACAATTATATTA
>NC_061107.1:101102479-101104979 GCF_015104395.2 Macrobrachium nipponense
AAGAAAAAAAATTAAAAACGAACTTAAAATGAAGAGCATAAAGGCGCACCTCACAAAAGACAAAGAAAAACACACTAAAAGAATACACAACTATAGAACAGAAAAGAAGAAGGACAAATATAAACAAACAATCCAGTAATGCTATGATCAAGGGAACAGCCGATGATTGGCAATTTATCGTAGGTACAATCAGAACCCACTTAGTCTAAGTGGGTCCTGGTTACAATTCTTTTTATGTTTAGACTTTCCATGAGAAGCAGTTCTCCAGGTTCCTAGGCTTGGCCAGTTATTTTGAAGTTGTATTTTCTTGATGTCTTGCAACTTCTAGCATGGGATCTTATATTGGAAAGTTCGGGATTAGAGAATCTGCAGTCCATACGATAACTTACGCCCATGCAAGAATCGGCCCTGACCTTGGAGACGCCGAGTCGAACCACCGTAATTCCCGGAACTACATCCGGGGCACTTATATACGTCGCCCGACGTCATCAAGGGAGATAGAGCCGATCCTTGAAGGGAAACAAAGAACCAAAAGTTTTAGGATTTTTGGGAATTATTTTGATATTCAGAGCACCAACATGTTTTTCAATAATTTTAGCACACTGCTTACCAAAGTTTTGATTGGTGGTTAAAAAACAAAAGCTTGTATATATATAGTAAGTTTAGGTACACTACATTTAGGTACTGAGAGTGCAAGTTTTTTTTTTATCAAGAACTTTCTTAACCCTAGATCACCAGTATCGTCCGGAATCCCGCCAAGAAGCCTATTTGGGGTCACTGAGAAAAGGATGCTTGGCCTTTGGGGCTGGGCTCCCCTGACATCTCAGTTTAGGTTGTGGCCTTGCCCTGTGAGGTGCTTTGGTGGGGCTCATGTGTGTGCTATAGATATAGGGCCTCATTGTCCAAGATTCCGGACATGTCTGGTAAATTAGGATAACAATTTCTGCCAGGATTCCGGACATGTCTGGTGAATTAGGATAACAATTTCTGCCGGGATTCCGGACATGTCTGGTGAAATAGGACATGTAATGGTGTTTAGCAATTTTTTCTTATTTTGTTTTATGGACACACACATGTTCTAATATTTGTACATTTTGTTTCAGATTATATAGTATATTGTATATTACAATATATATAATCTGGGATGGCCACTCTGCATCTTCTATGGGCTGCTCAATTGTGCAGGCATCAATTCCTGGGTGATCCATAGTGTAAATATTCAGTCCTTAGACTGACATCCACTACGCAGGCGGACATTCCTTTCTGAGTTGGCCATGGCCCTCATCATCCCATAGGCACAGCATCGGCTGTCTCAACCCACTTTGTCTCGGAACCTGAGTACCTCACCTCCGAGACATTCAACATGCCCCAAATGGCACAACCCAATCTGCAGTACAGGGACCAGAGATTGACACATCACTTCTGTACAATGCTGAGAAGTGATGCAAGGAGTGCCGCGAGGGATCAAAGAAGAGCAGATACATTTGCAGGGGGTGCAAGGTCGGCCTGTGTGCATCAACTGTATGTCGAAGGGGTGAGTAGAAAAATATGTGCTAATATTGTTTTCACAACTCATTATTTCCTTCCTATTTTTTATTCTGCATTTCTAATATTGTGTCACATGCTTATCATGTTTGCAAATGTATACTTTATTTTTACTCTTCCCTTTCCAGCATGTTTCATCTATAATTTCCACATTTCTTTACAGTTCAGCCTGCTTTGTGTGCGGCCAGGGTGCCCAAGAGGAAGACAGTGGTTCGGACTAGTGATGCTTGGGAACAGTCCGTCATCTGTACCTTTGCTGTGCACTGCCCCAAATGCCAGTTAGTGTATATTACATATTTTTGTTGTTTTCTTTCCTCTTTCTTCTTATTTTTTCACATCTAAACTGATCATATACATTGTTTTTTGTTTTACACATTTGTGTTGGGATTCCTGGACAAGTCTAAAACATAGCCTTACTTTTACAGCATGGCCCAAAGCAACCAGCAGGGCATAAGGCCTAGAGGTCCTGGAGAATCATTGTGGACATCGAAATTAAACATGTTGCAAATTTGAGCAGCCTACCTCAAAACTGCGCTAGTTGTGAATTTTGTTATGGAGCTATTCTTTATTTTTGCCTTTGTTTACCACTTTTTTTAATTATTTATTTTCCTAATGCTATTTCCATAGGCCTATTTTATTATTACATAAATATTTACATTAATAAAACATGAACTATAAAAATTGAAGCCGGGCCCGGTGAATGTACTCTTCCTAAAAACGGTCAGGTTAAAATGATCATTGTCCCTAGCAACTAAAACATCAAGGAAAGCCAACTTACCGTCTTGTTTCTTTTCAATTGTAAAATTAATATTATTATGGAAGTTGTTGGCTAGGTTTAAGAACCTATCAGCATCATATTCATTTTTTAAATAGAACGAATGTGTCTTCTATATACCTGGCGTAAAATAAGGGAGAGAAGAACAGGGGTTACTTCTCCTGGTTATTGAAAACAAAG
>NC_061107.1:101109979-101139979 GCF_015104395.2 Macrobrachium nipponense
AGAACGCGAATACGGGGGTCCACTGTATATATATATGAAGGGGCTGTTAGCATATACATTTATACATATCCAAAATGCTCACGTTAAAAGTAATAATGGCCTAGGCGATAAAAAAACAATAATAATTGAAGACTTCATCAATTTTGATAATGGAATGCAATTTCATACACTTACTCTAAAACATAAACCGGTGAAATTGCGAAACAGAGAAGAACCGAGAGAAGCACCGCTGATCGTTATCGCGTTTCCTCCCTCATAGATAATGACCCCCAAAACATATCCAGTTCACTTGAGACTCCTCGTATGATCATCGGTAGTAGCTTGTGAGGTGTTATCAACAGGTGCATTAACGGAATTCATGAGGCCAAGGGGCTCTTAGTCCTAACTTAGACTCTGTCACAGGGGTTACCAAGAATCCCAGCTTGCTGCTGCACAGTTGCCACGCCACTGAGAGCGTTTTTCTCTAAACCAAAGGGGATTTTCCCCCTACACATCAAATTTAATAACAGGATAACTGAACATGTAGTATTACATTTTAATTTTCAATCCATTTTGAAAATGAACGTTCTAAATTTTAGGTACAGAAAAATAAACTCAAAGACGATATGTATGAAAATCTAATGCATTTATAGCAAAGGTAAATAAATGGTAAATTACTGAATCAATAAAGCATTGATTCAAAGTCAGAGCATTTTGTTTACTTTAAAGATGAAAAATTAGGTTTTGCAGAAAAAATTATAAATGCATATTGAGCTTACAGTTAATTGAAATAAATTTTAGATTTTCTTACTACAAAAATAATGGATGTAACAACGTATTGTCTTTAACCAACAAGGAAGGAAAAGGGACTCGACTCAAGTAGTTTATGTAAATACATTTCTAAGACAAATATAAATGCATTTATAGTAAATGTAGATCATTGACAGTTTATTCTATTAAAAAAACATTGATGTAACATACAAAAAAAAATCCTTTAATTACTGAGACTATTTTTTACTTTCACCACCGAAGTATTTTTCACGGTGCTTTAAGTACCTAGCACTATTATTATGCTTAAAAGGCTTTGTTATTTAGCACCCATAAAACCACTAAGTCCGTTGACCTACAAAACCCCATTACTATTCGGGCCTTTTATTGCCCCCTGCAATATGGCGGGATCCCAATAAATTGTCCACTTGTTTTGCTTTACCTTTCGGGCCTTTTTTCGTTCCCTGCAATGTGTCCGGAATGCAATCAATTGTCCAAGCGAGGCCCTTTTCGATGCTTAGCAATTTCTATGGATTTCAGGCAAAAAATAGTGTGTTTTTCTTTAATATCTCCCATACTAATTATTTTATCAGAATAGTACTTTGACACACCACTCTATAGACCTCCCCCTAATTTTTGATACTATAATGCATTTTCAAATCCCGTTAATTAAGGTGTTTACTCTTGTCCTAGTAAAGCCAAAGCCAAGTCTTTATGGTAAGTTTGTTAAACAATCGAACGTATGCTGACCCTCCCTCAATTTCCTCTCCCTTCCTCACTTCGCTCTCCCTCCCTCACTTATCTCTCCCTCCCTTCTCTCACTTTGCGATTGTCTTATCTAATATTTTCCATAATATCCACCTTTAACATTGGTATTTTCCAATATATTTGCCATTACAAGGATATCATTCGAAAATCCATAATGATAAGATTGTAAAAAAAGTAACAGGGAAAATAAAGCATGGTTTTGGAAGTCAAGAAGGTCGAATTATGGTTTCGTTAAGGTTCTTTTAACTGTGTAAAAATAATGAAACACAAGTTCTCCAAAGGCAGGATTGATTGGCTTTACCTCCTTGAAAGGTAGAGTAAATGTAATCAAGTGTTTTATAAGTTGACTGAAAATTTTACGGTGTATTGGCTCACTTAACCATTAACTGTCGTAGTTTGGGTATTTACTATGGTTTATGCCTAAGCAGTTTGTTGTCTCAGTTTTTGTTTGACTGAGGAGGTTTTCCCATCATATTCACGACTGGGGAGAAAGGTGGTATACATCTGCAGGCACAGAAGATGGTTTCATTGAGGAATCATTCTTGTGTTTTCCTACAAAAAACAAAACTGGTGACTACCATGGCGAAATGAATGCTGACCTCTTCGTTCGTTGGCTCACGTCCCAACTTCTTCCATCATTGCTTGAGCCAGCAGTGCTTGTGCTTGAAAATGCACCCTACCACAACCAACTGAGCGAAGATAGTCGTTGCCCAAATTCCTCCACCATTAAAGCAGGTATCATGAAATGGTTGACGTGTCGCCAGATACCATTCCCTCCAAACGCCACACGCCCTGAGCTGTTGCAAATCTGCAAGCAAAATCGCCCACTAGCTGTGTATAATATTGACAACATCATCCGTTCATGGGGACATGAAGTCGTCCGACTACCACCTGTTCATCCTGAGCTCAATGCTATTGAGCAGGTCTGGGGCATTATGAAAAAACGTGTGCGTTCCTCATTACAGCGTTTCACTCGGGCAGATTTACAGGCCAGAATAGATGAAGCGAAGGTGAGTGCAACAAGGGAAGTGTGGGACGGTGCAATAAGACGGTGCAGAGCCTTAGAAGAAGCATACTGGTCAAATGATAACATCCAAAGACCTGTAGATCTTATAATCATCACCATAAACAATGATGATGAAGATGATCTGTTCCTTGATAGTGATGACGATTATGAATAAATTTGTTGTGATTTTTGTTCAATTGTTTCTTTTACTTTCCAACTGATGGTGATAATCATTTCACATTAGAGAGAGAGAGAGAGAGAGAGAGAGAGAGAGAGAGAGAGAGAGAGAGAGTCAGTTAGACAGATTAACTTTTATCATGCTTCTCTTATCATTAACATGTTTATCATGATTATCATTACAACTGTTATCATTATTACTATTTTTGTCTTAATAGGTATAGATACCAGAGGCACCAGCAGATAAGGTAGCCCAGTTAAGAAAAATAACAGTAAAACGAAAGGGAAAGCAGATTGGAGATACATTGGATTATGATAACTTTTGCATGACTGTTCAATGCAATTTATGCTGTCTACACCTTAAAAAAGGAATTAAGCTTGGCTTTAGATATCTGAATCTCTTGTAAATGTATGATGGGCCTTAAGCTGTATTCTGAGATTTATTTTTGGTTATCTTTCCAAGTCGTAGCCGTATATCGCACTAAACTTAAAGGGTTTAAGAAGCCCTCAGGGCAGGTTCATGAAGTAGGATACATAGGCAAAAGGCTATAAACTCCTTATACACACTGACGAAATACAACAATATCATGAAATGTTAATTGGAATTATGACAAGATTCCAACGTATCAAATCTAACAGGTTAGAGAAAAGGTAGAGTAAGCGACGCCGGAGAGACTAGGAAAGGGGGTTACTGGAGGGATAGGAGGAGGGTCAAGACAGAGGGAGGGAAGTAGAGGGGAGGGACGGGGGAGTGTAGGTATTCGAATTGCTTTACCTACTTACCCGATTCACTTGGCTTAGGCTCTATCAGGACAAGAATAAACACCTTAATTAACGGGATTTGAAAATGCACTATAGTATCAAAAATTAGGGGGAGGTCTATAGAGTGCTGTGTCAAAGTACTATTCTGATCAAGTAATTAGTATGGGAGATGTTAAAGAAAAACACACTATTTTTGGCCAGATATGCATAGTAGTTGCTTGCTAATAGACTGCACTTTCACAGTTTAAGGGAGAAGCCAGTTTTGGTCCATTTTTTCCACTTGCAATATGGTCGAACTGCAAACAATTGTCCAAATTTGACATTTTTCATGCATAGTGATCAGTTGCTTACCAACAGACTGCCTTTTTCAACGTGTGAAGAAAATGTCCGTTTGACCCACAAAAGCACACCCAAGGCTTGAGCCTTACTATTAGGACTTTTTAACGACCTTTTATAATACTATTCGGGCTATTTTTGCCCCTGTATTATGGCCGTATTGCAATCGATTGTCCAAATGCGGCCATTTCAAGGCATAGTGATCAATTGCTTACCAATAGACTGAATTTTTTAATATTTGCAGGAAGTCTGTTTGACCCAACAAAAACACCCAAGGCCTTACTATTCGTGTCTTTTTTGCCCTCCTGCAATATGACCAGATTGCAGTCTATTGTCCAAAAGAGGCCATTTTTCATGCATAGTGAACAAATGCCATCGAATAGATTGCATTTTTGAACGTATGAAGAAAAAGGCTGTTTGACCCCCAAAAAACACCCAAGGCTATTATAGCCCTACTATTCAGGCCTTTTTTTGCCCAGCTGCAATATGGCCGGATTTCAATCAGCTGTCCAAAAGAGGCCTTTTTCATGTGTAGTGATTAATTGCTGAATTAGAATCAATTTCCATGCATATTGATCAACGTTTAATTGAAAAACATCCTAAGCAATAATCTATTATCAAGAACAACAAAGTGGTTTCCAAAATAATTGTAACTGATCATCTTTGTTACCATATTTATCCCATTGGGAAATTCATCTGTTCGAATACATCTCGATGTTCTTGCTTTACATCAATTTTGATGATGTTTATTTATTTATTTATTTATTTATTTATTTATTTATTTATTTATTTATTTATTTATTTATTTATTTATTTATTTGTTTGTTTGTTTGTTTATTTATTTAATTTATTTATTGCATTCTTATGCGTACTTTATTTCAGTATCCCTGCATTCAGTCACCGTTAGTATAATATATTGATTGCTCTTCTAGATTTACATGCATCGATTGTTTTGGAACCTTAAGCGGATGTGGAAAGTCTGCCATAAGCACAATATTCCGGCTAATTTTACTTGATATGTTAACAAAAATACATGGAAGTGCCTTCTATATCTAAGACTAGCCTTATATTGTCAAAACTGACTATTAAAATCAGCAAAATAACCTTTCACCCTTATTCAAAAAAAAAAAAAATAGTAAATCCGCTTGACAATTGCAGAATTTTACAGGTACTTAGGTTCGTAATGAAAGAGCAATGTACCATATTTCAGTAGGTTTCCTGTGAGCTTCAACTTTTATAATAGGTAGATTCCACGGCTTTTGCATCAAAGTCCCTCCGATTTAATAACAAAGCATCGCAACTCAATTGTTGGCATTTTAATCCTTCAAACAAAATGTATCAGGTAAGTGATGAAAGGAGCTTCGTAACTGAAGTATATTGTTAACACTATATTAATAGTGCCTATTAGTTCTAAGCATGAGCTGGACTCTGAAGAGTCAGGCGATCAGAAATTATATTCACTGACGTGTTAACAACTCCATTCTTGACAGCAAAGAATAAAGGGTCGAATTCCCTTCCATATTAATGAATGGAGCAACAAAGGTAGAAAATGACTCCAGGAATGTGAGATTTAAACGGTTTCGAGTTCTATGTTCCGAAGCGTCTGTAACGTGTTACGGACATAAGCAACAAGGCCAAATGCCCTTTTCTGGGTATGAATAATTCTGAAAGTTTAGGGATTGTTTTAAAATAAAAGGCTACTGCCTCTTTATCCATTATCAGAATTTGCATCCTTTCAGTTATCTTGCTAGCCCCCTTTTTTTTATTTTGCCAATTTTAGACTCATACTCTACTTATATTAGTTTCTCATACGTATCATTAACATCTGACACGAAATAAATATTTCCGAGAAGATATGTTCCTCCATTGTACCTGTATTCCAGATGTGTATATAACCAGCAATCGTTTTCTCACAAACGTGGCTCAATTTTTATATATTATAGAACAGGTTACCGAGTACGCAACCACTGGGGTTTCTTTATCAAAGGGAAAATTGTTGCATGATCCTCATATTAATTCAATTCACAATTATCATCATTATTTGCCCGACTGTACTCTGAGTATTAGGGACCCTGAAAATTTAGTAACAATGCGTTTCACATTCCTTATCAATTTTGTTTACGAAGATTGATTCGGTATGAGGTTGCCTGGCCTATTCCCCTTTTCGGATAAAAGTCTACCACTCACAAATTGCAGTTCAGATCAGAGAGGTGCATTTGGCATAAATATAAATCTGTTAAATATTAAGAATAACAGGATCGGACTTGAGGTATTATCGATAACCAAGTTTTCGCCAGAACAAAATTAGTAAGGATTTTTCTTTTTTACAAAAATGGCAGGAAAGGTGTTGTATTTGATCTGAAGACAATATTAAAGAAAATCATTAAAGTAAGACGAATGAATCTTAAAGTAAAGTAAATGAGTAGAAAACTAAAGCACGTGAACTGTAAATATGCGACATATTTGTACATGAAATGCATGAGTAATCAAAGGAGAGAGATGCGTGTAAAAAAAAAAGTGAATTTTAATGAATAAAAAATGTTATCTGACTGATAAAAAATTCGTATTGTTGATGAACTTAAAAGGAATTTATTTATTCACAGATGATCCTTTAATGGAAGGTAAATTGTTGCTCAAAAAAAGAAAAAAAGAAAGAATTAGAAATGAGTTCCATGAAAATCCCCGGGGTGGGGTCTTCTAGAATTGGAGCTTAGTTGGTTTGGCGAGGAGGGTACTATTACGGTGTCAGAGGGTGAAGGGGGAGAGGTCTTGTCAAAAGTCTAATCAAGCGATTGCATGTCTGCCAAATAACAGGTTGCCTGTAACCTCCTTTCATTTTACATTTGACCTGTATAATCTAACCTTCCGAAAAGTCTGGGAATTAAACGCTCTTTAAAAGCACGAGTTTGATAGATGGGCTGGATTTTTCTTTCTTTCTTTTTTTTTTTTTTTTTTGCTCTTTCCACTTTTAATTGCAATAAGTAGCTGGTTGATTAGCTTTTGAGTTTTCTGACTGGAACACTGGATCGATGCGTAAATGAACTTGGAACTAATTAACGAGAGAGAAATTGGTATCCATCATTTATTTGGTATCCATACGAATTTATTTGTGAATTATTGGCGGTCAATTAGCAAGCATATTATTGGGCTTAATTGCCTTAGTGAAGGACTGCTGCCTTCCTGGTTTATTAGTCTCTCTGTGGGAGAGATTAATTGGGTAATGGTTCGTTGATTGTCCGATGAAATGCAGGATTCGACGTGGCTGTCTGGGCAGAGTCAAGTCTCTGATATAGAGCCAACAGTCAGTCGTGCTAGCGGAAATTGATTTTGCCTATATTACCCATCCCGTCTCCATTGATTGATAGAATGATATCGAGTAGAGACACTCGAGGGCCCGGAAAGCGTCTTCGTCGAGAAACTCAATATTCATCATTTAATGACGGCACACTATCATTTCACCCTAAAGCTCTTCGCTGACTAAACATCCCCGCCCCTCGACGCCTGCCTCCGTTCCACACCATCCAGAGGCAAGAGGTTACAAAGGGGAGCTCCAGAAGGGAGGTTTAGGAGAAGAATGTCTTATGGAAAAAAATGGAAAAAATAGTGCCTTTAGGATTTATGTTCATCTGGTTTGGATGCGTTCTAGTTTTCCTTTTTTTTCTCTCTCTCCTATTTTTGCGTCTGGCTTCTTTGTTAATATATAACACACCTGTATACATATGGTGATTCACCAAAACACTTTTGACTGGTATGAAAATTTTGTCTGTAAGATTCATTTTGTATTAAAGTGGTAATTCTCATTTCTCGTTTTAGGTTATGCTTGTTACTTAGCATTCATTAACCTTTCTCAGAGTTTAGTAATAACTCTTGCCGATAAAAGTGTTGAAGAACTTACTGAATTGCTCTTTCATTGAATACTTTCTCCACAGTAAATATAGCTACCTATCTTTCTTTTAAATACAAATAACGATCATTTAGTGCACCTTGTGCTGCTGTTTTGACGATTAGGTAATATCAGATGCCAGCAAGGTCCCTCCTGCAAACTGATTTTTTCATTCTAATGTCCTGGTTGCGAATTCCCATATTAGATGCTCTTAGTTGCATTTTATTTTTCTCGCTTCATTTTCATTGCATTTTTTAAGGTGGTTTCGGACAGGATCTAGACTTGAAAATGAAGTATTGGACTCCGCTTTATATAGTCGATTCTATCTCAGACTGTCTTCATTTAATCTTTAAATCTTTCTAAACGTCCCTACCTTTGTCATTATGTACTGACTACATCAAACTGGTCTTTTAGTTTTATGTTTCTCACTTCCTTATTGGGAAAGTACCACATTACACATTAAAATTGTGGGCTATTTCCCTCAGCTTTTACCATTACTTTTCATTGGTTATTCAATCCTTATTATAATTTTGATTTTAGCTTTTTGGGATTATGAAAAGTTCTCCCTAAACCTTTTTTCTAATTTATTATAATAATCCTTTGAATTTCGAACATCAGTCATGCTCCTTGTTATGACTGGTTGATTTTCTGATTATTTTTTCAAATTTTTAGGAATATTACCTGGTTAAACGTTTTAATAAGCTTATCTTTTTTGGCTAACAGCGAGTCATGTACTCATCAGATATCGCTTAAGCAAAGGTGATTCGCTTTCATCAAAAGGCTAATAATTTTGTAAGGTGCGGCTTAGAAACTCAACCCATTTGAATACTGGAAAGTATTATATACTTTATTTGTTTGTCACAGCAGCCCAGGTGTTACTAACTGATAACAGGCATGCATTGGCACAGATTATTTTCTAGTACTATATCATGGACAGTCAAAATATCATTACATAATAAAACAGTGCGACTACGAGAAAATGGAGACATATGTAGTATTTATTCAGAATAGTAACGAGACTGTGTTTTACAGTAATACCGGTGTTTCGACCTGGTTTCCAGAAATACCTTAGGCCAGTTCCTGTCAAGTAATTGACCCTTTGGTGATTGAGAAATATAAATGGCTATCTCAATTCATCAGACTTTCTTAATATCTATTGTGGAAACTGTTGCAACATCGGGTGTAACAGAAAAGAATCATTATCAGAGGGCGGTTGCTTTATTATAGATATTTCAGATTCCCGTATATAAGATGAAATCAGGCTTGATTAGAATTTTGTTCTGGTCGGTTCTAGCGAAAAATGATTGCATTTCAGACAGCGAATCATTCGAACCTTGATACATATAGAATGATAACAAATCAATAAATAGTGAAACAATACACAATCAATACTCATAGCTTTTGAATGTTGACCTTAACAAAACGAAATGGCAGAGAGATGCAATGACGATATCTTGAAACAATGAAGGTGTTCCTTGCTGAAATCTTTGTCGAGCATTGTCCATTACATGTACTTTCCCCTAACTATAACCATCTTTTAAACATAACAGTAGGAATTCCGTACCGAATCGGTTCTTTTCTCACTATCTTAATATTGACACAAGTCCTAGTTGTGGTTGCGAAAATCCAAAATGGGTACCATGCTTTTCCATTTACTGTATAAAGGCCATTTAATTTGCATAATTTCTGAAAGAACGATATTTGTATCAACTTTTGGTTCGTTTCAAAATACGTAAAGACTTTAACCTACAAAAATTGCCTTACAGTCTGTATTTCTTGTATTCAGGTCACAAAGATACATATTAAAACCTTCATATAGAGATAATTAATCCTAATTAGGTACTTATAATGCACATTATTTAAACTCTCTTTGGTTAATCAAGTGCTGCATCGATTAACTTAAAAGGTATTTTTTTTCGGATTATGTCAAGATTAGCGAACCCACTATTTTTCAAGACAATATTTTACTACTTTGATATATATATATATACATATATATATATATTTATATACATATAACAGTCGAGTTTTAAGTGAACCTAGATATTTATTCCCCATTGTTTTGCAGGCAATAACCTGATTGTTTTAAATACTTTATTAGAGAGAGATTGATGATATTAAAATGGTGGAGTATAGCTTGAGTGTGACATATCGCTGAGCTAGCGACATGTGCCTCTTAATTCTTAACACGCACTCTTAGATTAAGAGGGCGGTGGTCATTTGTACCATACATATACATGCTAAATCTAGTAATTACAGATACTTATTGTTCGTATAAACGACTAGCGGAAAAATCAAGATATTTAAGAACACAACAGAATGTTAACGAAAATACATAAAATATTTTTTTTATCAAGCAGTTTATTGGGTCGTTTAAAGCAATTTAAATAAGTAAAAAGGAAACATATTTAAGTAAAAAAAAAATGTAAAGAGTGAATAACAAGAAATTATAGCATTACCTATTTAGTTAACAAACACGTTAAAGATCCGAAGTAGTGATATATTCCGTTCTGTACTAAGAAAAGCTAAGTACGTGGTCAAAGTTCATCAGAAGTTCTATGACATGCGAGGTGACAACAGGACTGTTGTGAGAGGACTTGACCTCGCCTCAGCGCCGAATTTCCGCTAAAGTTAGAAAAGTATTGCAAAATCTAACACGAAAATTCATAAGCTTTCTGATTATTGCTCACAGTATGAGTGCAAAACTATCCAATATTAAATAGTCAACTCCTGTGCAAATTATGGAATCCGAATCCAAAATCAAACATTTGCCTGTAATCAAAAGCTAGCGCGCCATTTTTAATCTTAGAACAAGGAGCTCCCATATGCTTACTGCAAGCAGAGACTGTATGTCATGAATAAGAATTAAATGTGTCAACTTAAGCTAGAAATTTACATCACTTGAACAACGGGTTTCTAGATTCACAGCAACACTTGGCAAGGACAAGTTCTAGATTCACAGCAACACTTAGCAAGGACAAGTCCCATACTCTTACCCTAATTATGTCGACAAAGAAAATACTGGCTGGTTACGTCCCAGGACTGCATGTATTCGAGACTTCAAGGGGTCATACTCACTTGTAGGCAAACTTCAAAATATCTTGTGGCACTTGACTTTAGATCAAAACGGTTAAACACAATCGACGAACTCCTGACGTGCGTCAAAATATCCATAGGTCTCATTCAAGTTCAATATTAACCACTGCAGGGAATTCGATCAATATGTGTAAAATGTTTGTTTCTATTTCTAAAGCATGGCAGAGGACTACGATCCAGGAGCGAATGTGGAACTGAGACTGTCCAGCATATCTAACGTTGGTACCAAAAAAAAAAAAAAAATATCTTAACATATTTAGCCAAGTGGGTAATTAGCTTTAGAACCTCTTTAAGTTCCTCATGGAAATGTTCCCTTGACTTTTATCTAAATATAAAGAAAAAAACGCGTTAAATGGTTATATCCTTTCCTTCCCTCCCGATATAAATATCTGAATTCCATTTAAGGAATGTCTCCTGTCGAACTGATTGCATGACCCTTTGAAGTTGGTGGGAGATATTTGTCTTGAGGAGCCTGAGCATACCCATTCTAATCACGTCACTCTATGTTCCAGACGTTATATTGTTTTATTATAAAACTTCAGAACAATCTGGTGGTCTCATGGTTTTTGCTGCTCTCGACTCGTGCAAGCTGTAAAGATAGCTTAGAATGCTATTCAGTCCTCTAGGCATAACACATTTATAACATATCTACGATCTTATAGGCATAACCAAGGTAGAGACTTTGGTTATAACTATGCGACCTCTTCTCTGAGTTTGGCTTTGCTTATTACTGGGTACATGCCTTTTTGGTAACTAACTTGCTGCTCACATTAGTTATTGGTTTTGTCATTAAAATTGTGCATTGTGAATAATATTATGGCACGAATTGCTGGTGAAAAATGCGGTGCCCTTGTTTCACAAATACTGTCCTCATCAATTGTCAAATGTATTGATATACATATCTAGTGCCATTAGGAATAAAACAAGAGATACGAAAAAATGTTGAGTAGTCATAAAGAAAACAAAAGTTGATCAATTTGTATGGAGTTAAACCAATATATTACATCACCACACCTACCTAAATATGACGGGCCTAAGAGGGTATCTCCGTAACATCAGATTTATCCGTATTGTCGAGAACAGTGACAAGGAAAATCTCCTCCTCCGTTCTGGCAGGAGGGAGGATCTCCCGTCGTTTCCTGATTAGGGAGGCTTTCCCAGGGGACGCTCCTTCATAAAGCCGCTTTGTGCAGAATCGGAATCCGAAAGCTATTGTGGTTCGGGGAAGTGGCGTGGATACACATACGCCGAGACTCTGAGGGCCTTCTGCTCGGTGGGAGTCTCAGATGTTTTGGGGGAATTTCGTTCATTTCATGAGATGTGGCTTCAGGAAAATTAGAACTTGAATTGTGTTTGCTTAATGACCTAACGTAAGCACAAAAGGAACGTAGTAATTAGGATGCACTCTTACGAGGAATTCGGGGAAATGAAATTTCCAACTAAACTGAGGCATTTCCGAGTAATCCCACTGAATCGATGAGTGTTTCCTTTAGCTTTCATGTGGATAATTTCAGCCCCCCCCCCTCAAAAAAAAAAAGTGGGGTGGGGCGGGGAGCACAGTTTTAGTAATCTGAGCATGCAACTGCCGTTGTTACTGATGCTTACGATGCGAGGAAAATTTTAAGTCACTTTAATCAGATCCTTGGATATCTCACCTTAAATAAAGCTTGTGAACTAGTACTAGAGGTGTCAAAAATCACAATAAATTACAAGAAGTCAGGCTTTCGCCACCACATAAACCATATCCGCCCCCCACCCACCCCCAACCCCCCCCCCCCAAAAAAAAAAAAAAAAAAACTCAACATTATAACTTCTGAGTTCTCGAAACAATCAGTACCTTCATTATATAACAAACCAATTTACAGTATTCCGTATAAACTATCTTAATATTCCTGCTTAATCTAAGGAATATCTTTGTGGCAACCCTTTGTTGGGACTGATGTCTTGTTTCGCACTTGCGAGGGAATCTATTAATGTGATGAAGGGGCTATATCTCATTAATTTGGCCATCTTACAGGAGGAATTGAGATAATTGCTATCGAATTATCTTATTACGAGGATCATTGTCTCATGGTGCCTCTGCATTGCGAAATTGTACCCTCAGATCTGTACCCATTGGTATTTCCGTCTTGTGGATGACTGCATATTTCTATCATTTTATTTTATTTCTACCTTACATACTTTTACATATATTTACTTAGTTATTATTATTATTATTATTATTATTATTATTATTATTATTATTACACGATGCCTCAGTGCCATTGATTTTAGATTCTTTTTTTATATATTCCTTATTGTCGTCATCCATCGTACCATCTGTGGGATAGTGACACCTTTCGGTTGTTCATTTACTCTTAAAATTACAGAAAACGTACAAAACGCAGAGTGAAATCGAAACATAGTGATTATGCCATTTTGAGCAAAATGGCGAAAGCGTTACCAATAACTCTCTGTTTTGTACATTTTATGTAATTTTTTATGTAAAGGAACTATCGAGGCGGGTCATTATCCTACAAGAGAAAGTATGATGAACATATGATAAGATAAAAATGTTTAAATAAGAAATTGAACTATTTGTAACGAGGTAATCGTTTTAAATTTATTATTATTACTGGCATTGTTTTTCGTATCGCGACTACCTTCATCCTTCAAATAACAAAGTCAGCAATTATAATTATTGTTAATATTACCTAAGCTATATATAATTATCACCATTACTTTTATGCCGCATGTTACAAATTTGTCAAAACAGCCATGTCACGTAACTTGACGAAATTACGTCGTGCCGTCAATGTAACAAGAGCAAAATTCATATTCTCGAAGAGAGGATAATATTATAATTTCAAAGTTTCGGTAGATTTCAGAATTAAAAAGAAAGATGTAAAAAAAAAAAAGTGTCGCTCTACGCACCAATTACCCCAAGTCATTTATGACATTCGTTGTTCCTGCGGCGCGGAAGGGAATAATAATTCATACTTGGGTGGTTATGAGATTGGGGTCCCGGGGTGGGGGAGGGGGTTGGTGTGCGGGGCGGCGCGGAGGGAGGATTGGGGAGGAGGAAGGTAGTTAGACGATGGAAAGAAAGGAAAAGGAAAAAAAAAACTTGAGGAAAATTAATCTTAGTTTCTGTCCGGGCAAATGGAGGAGGTTTTGGAGGACGAAGGAGTGTGGGTCCCGAACGAATGAATGAATATCCAAGTATGTGTAATACAACTCGTGGTTATGTCGCGGGGACCCGTAAACGTATGCGAATTTATACACGTATACCAAACTTTGGTAATATAATCTTCGGAGTAGAAGGAGTAGTCGCATGAGTATTCCAGTTTCTCGTAATTTCATGCTTATTGTTCCGCACAACGCGAGTATAAGACGGGATTTAATAAACGTCACCAAGTTTGGAATTTTGGAGAGGTTCAAGGGGGAGAGAAATAATTATGGATACTCTTTGAATTATACGGGATCCCTTTCCTCTTCAGAATTCTAATTTCTATTGAAGATAGAATACTAGTTATTTTTGTAAACATATCATTTATAAGATTATTACATAGCAGCACAGGCTTTGTTATAATTGTTGACAGATTTTCTGACGTCATCACTGCTGTTGTTTTCCTATTATTATCTGATAATTATAGTGATGATATTTTGTTTTATCATATGTTACATAAACTTAACCTCTACTGTCATTATTACATCTGTTTAGTTTTCATTTTGAATGTTAAAATTTGATACGATTGTTTCTTGACGTATATGTAGACTGTTCGATTAACGTTTACGTTTCTCTTTTCGAAAACAATAACTTGCCGAGGATCGATTCCTGGAAATTTGTTTTTTTGTGAACATCGCTATGATAAAAAAAGAAAAAATCTGAATGTTCTTACCTGACTTAACAAAATCTTTTGTTTTAAAAAACATGTTATGCCACTATATTCACTCGCCATTGGTAAGTACCCATAAACATATTTCTATTCTCCACGGGTCCTCCTCCCCCCACATCAAACAAAATAAATTTTCTTCTTTCCAAATAAGTTGCCAAACTAAGAGGGGGACTCCGTGCCTTTTCCTGTCCTTAAATTCGCTGCAAATGTTTTTTAATTTATACGGAATGCCCATCTTTCCCCCTTTCAGGTGTTACATATTTTCTTTCCGGAATGGGCAAAAGAATTCCATAGCCGAGACCAATAAAAATGCTACAGGATGGAGCTGGATTCGGGCACACTTTACGGCGCTGTAGATTTGACGCAATTTTCCTGTTCTTGCGATTCCTGCCCTCTTTTATGCCGCTGCCTCTTCGGGGAGAAAGCGAGAAAGACGCTTTCGTAAATTAGTATCTCGAAGAAGTGGAGTGAAAGTGAAGAAAATGAGGAATATGCCTTTGGAGTTCACTTCTTTCTCTTTTAGAAAGTCTCTTAATTTTCCAAGATATGTTTCTATTTCTCTTTCCTTCCTCAGAAACTCCGGGATTCCCCAGTTCTTTTATGTTCCTTAAGCACGAAATGGTGTTGTCACTGACTTGGTAAGCACAGCTTGAACCAGATCGTTTCTGCATTCTCTTTCAGTTTAGAATCCCGTTAGCGCATTAGCCTTACCTGTAACACAATACAGATGTCCGCCAATATGTAGGCAACGTGTTGTTCATGTAAGCCTATCATTTCTCAGTTTACACGGTACCAAATCGTTTGCGTCTGTTGATTTCCAGACCATCGAAAACAGATCAGATTGAAATGCCTTTCGCGTAACTTCGTAAATACAACTCCTGATTGTTATCAGGAGTACACTCCTGATATTCTTCCCTTGCAATGCGTCATCCAAGTATTATTTAACAACAAAAAATAATTTTTTCCTTTATTCTGCTTGCTTGGATTATAAATGATAGAAAACTTCAAATAACATCACCGGCATATCTAGACTTACCTTCTACTTGATTTCAACTGCTGTTTTAGCTTAGTTTCCTCAAGTCGTATAATACTAATGAAATAACAATAACAACAATATTTCGTCAACTTTCTTTTATATTTTTCTAAATAATGGAGCTGATAATTTTTTTTTTTTTGAAATCTTCATTAGAAGCCTTAAGAATATCAAATTCGAGACTACTTTTTCTACAGATTTTTGGCAGTTTTTTTTTTTTTCTTTTTTAAATTTTTTTTCTCTTCTTACTACCTGACAGAGAAAAGTAATTGACCTGCTATTCACCTAAGGAAATTTCAAGAAATACCCTAGTATCACATTAAATCAGGTTTTAAGGATAAAAATAAGACTCATACTAGATCACATTTTTTTTAATCTTTATTTCTCCTGACTAGCTTGGCACAGTAAACAATGCGCTGTACAGTGAAGCCATATTTTCCGCAGCAATAAAAAAAAGAGGGAAAAGAAAAACATACAAAAAAAGACCAATGAATCTGATTGTAAAGCATATCCGAACGAGTTTCCTATTGTCTTGCTTGCACATGTTTGAGGAGAGCACTTAGATGACCCTCTCATAGCTTGCGCTCTCTTAGTACCTGAAAATTATGATGACACTTAAGAAGTCCAAGACTTGAAAGAAGACACCATTCGGACACGGTTCTACATTCCACGGGAGAGTTTACATAAGGCCAGATTTGGATAGTAGGAAGTTGAACATCCGTCACTCCAGTATCACAAGAAAACCCGGTTCCTCTCTATCTTCCATGAGGGATCTTCGTCAAAACTCTCGTATTCTTAATGGAAAATACACAATAGTATAAAATGAAGATAATGATGATGATGATGATGATGATGATGATGATGATGATGATACATGATATGATATCTAGGCAAATCATAATTTGTTAAAACTCAAGAAATAAAATATGATGATGAAAATGATAAGACAGTTCGTCATTATCATGGAAGAAAATGATACCTAATGAATAAGATATCCGTGGAAACTTCCACTTACAATTGGAAGTGATGAAGGAATAGAATTTCAAACACCATCATTAGTAATGCACATGATTCAGTCATTAATATAACTTCTTTTTGATACAGAATTCTCTTTACATGAAGGTATGTACTGAAGCATGTTATTTGAAACAAATGTGATTCTGATAAAAAAAATGCATTCAATTAATGCATAACATTAGCAAAACCTGATAATAAATAAATGACATATACTGAATATACACTTATGCATATATATATATAATATATTATATATATATAATATAATATAATATATAAATTAATATATATATATCTATATATATATATATATATATAATATATATATATATATTATCTATATATATATATATATATATATATATATATATATATATAATATACACACGATGTGATGATCATTGATTCACTTTCCACATCACTCTCCGAATTAAGTAACCAATGAGGCTGTATGATAAGAACCTCATAAAACATGGATCAATCTGAACTGAAAAAAAAATACAAATAAAAGTACACACAAAATTTACAGAACTCATCTATTTTTTTAAGCTAGGAAAAAAACCACGCCCACTAGATGGTGCAGTTGCCAAAGGTTCTTTTTGACCGTTTTCAGACACAATTCTCATAACATGGTAACTTTTGGCAATCAAAGAATATCCAAATAACATCTACGGAGCGGGATTTAAATTCCAACTCAAATAAAAGACTCTATATATAAACTGTATAATTCAGAAGAATTTAATGCTCTTATAAAATGATTAATTGGAATGATGACTGATATGATGATTTTACACTGAATGATTTGATTTTTGTTGAAAAATTCATTATACATGTCTGTGTTTTTTACAATGTATCCTTCATTAGGAAATATTTTACATAAAATTCATTCAATTCGTTATGGATAAACAATTTACATTATAAATCGATGTAGCCATAGAAGAAGGTAAGTGAGTTACACGACTAAACTTGAATATGAAATTCAAGTATAAATATTTAGTTATATATTTAAACAAAGTAACTATTTCTTCTTGTGCCATTGTTATCTCCAACACAAAGAAGACAACAATTGAAAAAAAATTGGATTTTGTTACGAACCTTTGTAGTACCTTAAACACAACAAAAAATTACAATGTGATAATGCAACAGAAGTAAAGTAGAGATGCACATTCGCAATTCCATATTTGTGATGATTAAGTGCCAATATTTTTTTTTATTTTCTTCATATTTTAACTACTTTGGAATTTGCGTCACATATCCGCCAAATATGCCACTTGCCTTAAGGCGGCATGGTTATGTTATGTTATAATCAGTTAATATTTTACAAATCAACATTAAAGTGGTAGTAAGATCACATTTACTTAGAACCTACAAATGGCCTTCCTGGGGTTTGCAGAGGATTAAAAAAACGTACCTCACACCCCTTGTGTTCGCATATGCATACCCACAGATGCATATACTTGTGTGAAAACATGCAAATATATATTGTATGCATACATACAAATTATATATATACATATATATACATAATGGATGAATGTATGTATACTTACACATTATGTATATAATACATATAAACAAACGCATATATATATATATATATATATATATATATATATATATATATATATATATATATATATATATATATATATATATATCACGAACGTATAATGTACCTTTGCAAAGAGAATACCAGAGGACTTACGGTGGGCTACAAGGTAGTTCTGGTGGCTCAATAAGCTTACAAAAATATAAATATATTTTGGTTTATCTTTGATATACAGCTATTATATCTCTAAACCCTTTTTTAAAAGATAAAGACAAACGTTGAGCTTTATTGATAACTTGGGCAGATATTTCAAGCATCATAAATGTCCATTTGCTATGTTTCATGGAAAACCAGCGACGTCCTTAGCAATGCACCATGTCCCTCTTAAACATATCCTGTGCTGATACACTCTGATCTACGCGGGTCAGTCGGACGAGACCTTGGAAGGAGAACCACTTATTAGGGATAGCAACCAACAAAAGTATCCTCTATCGTGTAGGGCACCCAGGTAGAGAGAAAGAATGTCAATACCAAAATACATCAGTCGATTCATGTGGGTCGCCACAGTTTCGGGTTTTCCTTTAGAAGTCTCGTCTCGACTAACTCATAGGACCTAACACACAAAACAAGTAAGTACACTTCTGCATCGCCTCCTGGACATTCCCAAGAGTCCTCGGAGCATAAGGTTCTTTCGGGGGATGGGTGGGGCTCAATTGTGCCAACGTTTCGGGATCATTTTCTGTTCGAGTAGAGGGAGAATTCCTGAAAAGCTACATAGGTACGAATGCAACTGGAGGTTACACGCCTTATCCAACGTTGAAGCTTTAGCGTATCATATCGTCTTATAATATTAAAGTCGTGGACTCTTCGTGGCGGAGGAGACAAGCGTACACTAAATGAGGTCTTTCGCGGAATGGGTTCTGGGTATCTTCAGTTAGCCTAACAGTGGCTCACCTTGATACAATGTTAAAAAAGTACAGAATATCAGTAAGTGTAGTAATTAGAAAGAAACTGTTTTTTGTTACTACTGAATATGTAACTGAAATCGAAATATCGTCACTAAACAATGTTTAAGCAAAATAGTCATTATTGCCGATATAGGCAAGACAGACCTTAAAAGCATTCCATATTGGTAATAAATAACTTTAATTTACATATCATGAAAGGAAGTGGAAAAACCATGACTCTGTTTAGCCTTGCTAAACCTTTAGAATTAGAATTTGTTTATTTTCAGTTGCTGTGGAGATTTGTTGAAAATAAAGTACAACAGTAACACGATGAAAACATAAAATAACGAACTGAATATATTTGATGAAGCATAATAACTATCAACATTATTCACGTTAAGAATAAAATGTGTATGAGTGTCTAAGCATATATGTAGTATACAACGGGATTTTTAAAAAATGAATGATCACACATCACTGGCACATTTCAACCCCTTCGTATGTTTTAATATCACAAGAAGGGTTTGTACATGATTGATCACTGAAACCAATCACCCTCTGAAACTCATTTATACAGCGTTCATCTACCATAGGAGACATCACATTTAATGATAAACACTCTTTGGATAAGACTCTCCAAACACATGCACGCATGCTACTGTTAATTTTGACACTCATTTTCCCCCATTAGTTAAGAACTTTCACTGGGCTTTAATCACTGCATAATAGGACTGACTTGGAAGAATAAATGTCCGTTTATATATACGTATATACATCAAGAAGCAATGTGTTACTCCTGTTTTATATGGAAGAAGCGAATATTTTCTTTTCTAAGCCTCCTGATCCAAGTTCAGGATAGACAGGTTGAAAATGTCAACAAGATTATCACATTTTCACTGAGCAGTCAGTCGTTTTCACAGAACGTCTTCATATCTAGTTGTTGCACATTGTGTAAAGAATGAAATGCCATTCTTCTGCCATCATGCAATTAGCCATGGGTGAAAAGAAGCAGGCTAGCTGTCTAAAATGACATGTGACTCTGGAGGCTCGGGCTTCTCTGAGGCAAGAAGCCTGGCCAAGTCTGTGAAGGTCAGACAGCTGCTTGGACACAATTAGAGGGTGGCCATGCATCTACGGGAGATACCTCAGGAGTGGCTTCATCATCACTATTCTCTTTGTTGTCTTCACAGTGCGTATCATCTTCAGAATCTACACATTCCGAAGGTAAATCTGAATGGGAGGCTATTGACGATGCAGGACGAGAAGAACCAGGTGAAAGTGATGGCTCTGGTTGATTATCAGTCTGAGTAGTACCATCAACAACAGGGCTTGGAAGCTTTTCTGGGGTCTCTTGTTTTGCTGTAGGAGAGGTTGGAGTTAGAGAGAATTTCCTTTTTTGACTGTGGGTGTCACTTATGTGTTGGGAGACTGAATGAACTGAAGGTTTCGTAGGACTAATTGGCTTAGGGTCATCTTTTAGGCCCCTTCGAGGACGGTGGCCACATGGGCGGACTCTCTCAATTTTGTCATCTTTCCAATGTCTTTGCTGTAATGCTTGATGCTGTGCTTGCTTTAATAATAAATTTTGCGAATGTGCACTACTAAATGAATGATGAAAAGCATCTTCACTACCAAGAGGTGAATATCCACCATTACCAAGAGAGAAGTTATTTTTGACAATTTTAGTTAAAAGACCTGGTCGAGGGTGTGGAGGATATTGTAAAGGAAGAGTTGGGTCTATATCATCTCCAGAAGCTTCATCTGTATGACCAGTATAATCTAGAACAACAGCTGAATCTGGAGTAACGTCATGAAGGTTCAAGTGACGAGGAGGAAGCTGAGGAGGACATCGGCTTTTAGGTGAGGAACGCTTTTCATCTTGATCATGTCTTTGATAAGGCTGATGACTCCCTGAAGAGCATAAATCAGAGTCTGACTCCCTGTTATGTTTCCCATGAGAGCCATCAGTTAAATAATCGATATGAAGATCAGATTGAGAAGAAGCCGAAGAGGTATGTGGTGCTAACAGAGCAGTTAGCTGTTCTACTGCCTGTCTTGCTTCATAACTATGCACTGCAGGTTCTCGTTCTCCATACACAGTCCAGTGGCTGACATAACGGGGACGTGGGGCAGTTCGATGTAATGATGCATACACATTAGATGAGGCAGGGGACGGTGAATTATAATAGGAAGATACTTCATAATCATCATACATGCGAACATCAAAACTGTTTGCTGCACTAATTGAAGAACATGTACTTGCATATTTTGACCATTCATTATCTGCTGCAGGTACAGGAGATAATGCATCTGTAGAACTGCAGTCTGTTACACTGGCTGCTTCACTTCTGCAATGGCTCCCATCAAAATAGATGTCAGAATTATTGTGATTACTCAATAATTGATCAAACTGGGCATTATCATAATGATTTTCAAACTGAGGGGAGATTTTCATTTTTGACGGTGTCTTTACACCATCTTTATTAGGTACATTATCAAAAAAGCTTTGGTCATAGGTAGGAGGATCATCTACTGGGACTTTCTTTAACAATGTAGCTTCCTCTGGCTCACCTTGCATATCTAAATTCTGTAGAGATTTCTTAAGAACTTCATCTACACACTGTTGAGGATCCACTTGCATCCTAAATCTAACAAAACCAGCATCATTAAAGAGCATCGATGAAGGTCTAGATGAGGCATCTGAGGACACTGCATTTTGAGGATGTCCTTGGTTCCATAGCAACTGAATATCAGAAGTTGCAGAATGAAGAGTCGCTGACTTACGGATTGAGGGTCTTTTATGAGCAGGCTTAATAGTATTAGCTCGGCGAGTGAGAGGTTGTTGAGTTAGTGCCTCTTGATACACACCTTTGCCACAAGACTGAAGAGTAAAGTTTCGAACAGCTTGATTTGTTTGGCAAACAGCAGGGAACACTTCATCAGCTTTATCCTGTGCTGGTATACTAGTACAGCTTCCACAATGTTTGCATGAAAGTACTGACAAGAGTTTTATTTCGCCTTTTTGACTTTGCCTCTTACCTGAGGCTGTACCAACTGTAAGAGCTGCTGTTATGCCAAGAAGGAGCCACATGATAATTTCTAAAATGCGGCAAGTACTTTGATATGCTAGCCAGTACCATGGGTAAGCTGGAGGTATGTCAAACAAATAATGGGGCCCTACCAGGGCATACATGTGAAGGCCAGCAAGAACAGTTTGACCAAATGAAGCAACTACAGTCAACTGAGAACCCCGAAATAGAGTTATCCTTGGGTGACGTGCTGGCAATGATCCTTCTACAGGAGCTCTACTCAATCTAACCAATAGCAACCCCGGATGGCGACCAACTGCTCTTCCTACACGCCATACAGCTAGAAATCCTCCTATACCAACAGCTCCTCCCCAAGCTGCAGTTACAGCTCGAGCTGCTGCTCTCAGAGGTGCAGCATGCTCTGGTAATAATGCTGCTGTCAGATGAGCAGCAACAGAAGTAAGCAAATGTGCTGCTGTTAGTAATGCTAATGCCAGTGGAGCAAGAGGTTTTTGAGGCAGTAATCTTGGGCATCTCCATGCCCTAACAAGGGCTAGCACCACAACTGCCAAACCTGCAGTTAAGCAGGGCCATCCTAGTTCTTCAACAACTATTGAAAGTACTTCAGGTAATCTACGTTCAGCACCATATGGGTCATGAAAAAGATGAACACAGCGTAGAAAAGAAGCCAGGAACATTAAAAGGTATAGTGTTATATAATAACCTCTTGGCAGAAGATGGGTAGAAGCATGGATTCGTGCCAACCAAAGTAGTGCTAACATGGCTAGCAAACTGTACAACCCAGCTGCACAGTAGACATGTACTATCCATGCTGTACCTAAAGACCTTATCCATTCAACTTTACTTAAACCAACCCCAACATCTGCTCGTACAACTTCAACATCTTCAATTTCATCAATGTCAAGTACATGATCGTCAAAGTTTCCTGCGTCCCCAATATTAGGAGATTCTATGTATGGAGTCTGGATGGGATGATCTATGACACTGCTTACACCACGTTGATCAGTCACTGCTTTATGGTGCAAATCCTGCTCAAATCCAGGTGAAAATAAAAATGGGTTCTTGAAATCATCATTTCTACCTGGTAAGCCAGCGAGATCTGGAGGGACCCTACGACTACTGGTTGGCCTTGGAGTGGTGGTAGATGTAGTTGTAGAGGAAGGCGTCGAAGTTGATATGCCATAGGCAACTCCACGAAATATAGCTGCTAAAGAACTTTCAATATTACTGGAGTGATTACTCTTGTGTCGAAGATCCAAACCAGTCCATTTTGAAAAGAGTCCAAGGCTGCTATTGTTACTATTATCTCTAGCCCTTGGTGCTGTGAGGGGAGCAGTCCGTAGCCCCACTTGAGCGTTACAGTGATCAAGCACGAAAAGGGCTAAAAATCCTTGTAGAAGCAGCATGACTGATGGTTGCATTGTTGCTGAATCACCTGTGCACTACATCTGCCATCACAATCTGTTGAAGAGAGAAAAATATGAATTAGATGGATAAAATCAAATGCTAAATTTCAAACCTAGTATAAAAATAGAAATCTATCTATCCATCTATTCATATATATATATATATATATATATATATATATATATATATATATATATATATATAATATATATGAAAGCAAAATAAATAACAAAACAGAATTATTTCAATTAATTTCTTACAATAGCCAATAAACAATTTTGTATTATTGCAGCAGAAAAGTTTTCGCCGAAACATGTAGTAATGTAAAAAAAAAATCTTTTTAATCCACTGAAAACTGCGAAAAACTGCCTTCTCAGTGATATATATTTCGCTGATTTTCTTTATTAGAAACGGCAAGGTATGTTTATTATATGGGTATACAAGTATACACAAAATTTGTGTGCGTGTCTATTTGTGTGCGAGTAGAGAGTATTGGATGGCGAGATAATAAATTTCTAAAATGTTGCCTTCTTCTTCCAGTGAGTATCTGACTGAATCCAAACGATGATTTGAGTAATTGAATCCTGAACCAAGAGCTTTCGCTAAGATCTGGGTGAGCTTAAGGAAGACAGTTCGAGGAAGAGCTTCTGAGGTGACAGTGAGTCGATAGAGTGTAGTGGTTGAAGTCTAACTTGTCTGTCAACTTGAATGGATTAAGAGAAGCCTAGAAAGCCTCTCCTGGGGCCATGGATGGGTATGAGTGGCCTCTTACGATAGAGACTTGATCTAGGCCCTTAGGATCGGAGGTAATCCTCCAAAGGACGAATTGCTGACGTCCTCGGCCACCATCCAATTCTTGTTCTCTTTCACTCCTTACATTTGCCTTCCACTGTCTGTATACTTAATAAATCTAGCGGTAGCGGGGAAGGAAAAAGCAGTACGTACAAGGTAAAATAAAACTTAACGCCCAACATTCTCTTTTTGGATTACTTTCTCTAATTATATGCACAAGACGTTAAAACCGACACTGCAAAAATAAAGAGAAGAGCGAGAGAATAATAAACGTTTTTATTGGCCCAGTGTGATTTCATATGCGAGGATTATCTAAAGGCATATCAACGACGAGACACACTTAAACTTCTCAAATTACCACAGATCTGAAACGTCTCCGCCGACAGAGATGGCGCCAAATGCTATTTCCCCGGATTGCGAGGCGCCTCCCAATGCAAACAACTTTATTAACTCCCCACTTTTCATCATCATTATCCAAGCACATGTACAGAAGGATCCTCTCTCGACTCTTATTCGACTTTCTCGTCATTTTTTGACTCTCTTGATTCTGGTTAATTCTTAATCTCGGGAAGTAAGAAAAGTTGTCAGAAGGACGTTGTTGAATTCAGTGGAAAAAAATATGTAACTCATAATTTTTTTATTTCATTAACGAAGTTAGTGAAAAGTTCAACGAATAATGCAGATTCTATGTACTAACTACAGCTCTGAGATGTTGTTACTTAAACAATTGAAATGTTGTCCAATTCCTCAGGGTCATCTAACTGATTTTGATTAATATATATATATATATATATATATATATATATATATATATATATATATATATACATATATATTCATATATATTAACTAATGGAATAAAAACTTCAGTATTTCTTAAACGAGTTCAACAACACTACCCCCCCCCCCCACGCCACACCCAGATCTCTCTCTCTCTCTCTCGTCTCTCTCTCTCTTTCAATGTGGTCTCTATCTCTCTCGTTCTCTACTTCTCTCTTGCAATGTTCTCTGAATCTTCTACAAGGACACTCGCTCTGCTTCTTGGTCAATATCCCGCCTCATTTGCTTTGATACCGAAGTCTCCCGTCCATCCCCTCAGACATATACTCCCGGCGTCGAACTATCATTTCATATGCATGGGCCGACCATCAAAGATATTGTTCTTCTCTTTCTCTTGATAACCACCACGCAAAAGCTCTTATGTATGTACATATTACATACATACATACATACACACACATACGCAAACATATATGTATATATATATATATATATATATATATATATATATATATATATATATATAATATATATATATATATTGTGTGGACTCGCGTGACTGACCTACAGTATCTTACCTAAGAAAATATTTACAATCACAGCAGTACCTGATTTCTTCATTATGAAATTCGCTCAAGTTATTATTGGCTAACCCTTCACCGTTAGAAGAGTGAAATACAGCATAAAATTTAAGTTGATACTGAAAGCCCAACGATAACAAGAATAAAATAGAATAATTTAATGATGAGATTTTTCCTTGTTTAAACATTTACTAATATATATATATATATATATATATATATATATATATATATTATATATACAAATATATATATATATATATATATATATATATATATATATATATAAATGGATGTATGTACGTATGGATGTGCGTGTGTATGTGTCAGCATAACTCTGAAACGCACTGAGCAATTTCAACCAAACTTGTTATACATATGACTTATATCTAGAAATCAACACTGTGGGGGTAAGACATCACTAGCATCAAATGGCAACAAAGGGCTTCCCTGAAACGGGGTTGGTTCTACCCTTAGACTTTGTAATTTAAAAAAAAAAATTCTTTTTGGTACACTAAAGACATACTAACCGGAAAAGAATACTCTGTGAGTAAGCCATCAAGGGCACCTGAAGGGGGGTGGGTGTTGGGACAGAGAGAGAGGGAAAAGGAGAGGAAGTGAAAACCAGAGTAGAGAGAGAGAGAGAGAGAGAGAGAGAGAGAGAGAGAGAGAGAGAGAGAGAATATTGGGTGTCACTCAGAGTAATCCCGGGCAGCGCTGGGTTGGTCAGCTAGTATTGTATGAAATGTATTTTGCTTATTGGTATTGGAATTAGACTTAAACAGTGAATGCTTAATATTATCCCATTAGAGGTAAAGATGCGCCCCAGGAGTCGACAAGCTGAGATTTATGTATAAAATGATTTAAAACACTAGGCAGACAATGGCAAGAAGAGGGTTTGTTAGTGATTGCTACAATACTAGTGAAGCACAGGAATTCGAGTCACAGTCTATGTATATATATATATATATATATATATATATATATATATATATATATATATATATATATATATATATATATATATATATATATATATATATTATATATATACTATATATATATATATATATAATATAATATATATATATATATATATATATATTTATATTACATCCCAGAGAGCGCAAGTGCGCAAAGACACTCCGAAGGCCAAGGACAATAAAAAAAATAGGAGAGCTTATGTATAAATTTCCGACGTGAGAAAAGACTCTGCCACCATCAACGTCACGACACAGGAAAATAAAAAGGGGGAAAAAAAAAGAAGAAGACGCCCGAGAGAACAGGAGGACTTTCACGAACGGGGGTGAAACTGGGGAGGGGGATGGGCGTGTATACGGTTGGGGTGGGGGTGGGGTGAGAAAGACCGTTGCTGTGAAACTAGGGTCATCACTCAAACTGGAGCTTCATCACTATAATGGACAAACTCTTCCCGAATAGAAAGGGAGAAAAAAAATGTTGGAGCGCTTTTGAAAAGTCTTTGATCTATTAGCCCTCAGCTGGAGGAAATCAAAAGCTGTGATGCAATACTTCAGGGAAAAATTCTATTCTCTCTCTCTCTCTCTCTCTCTCTCTCTCTCTCTCTCTCCTCTCTACCTAAGAATGAGAAATGAAGAGAGAAGCATATTTATACCAAAGAACCTATTAATTGTGGTAAATGAGACTAAGGAGTAACAAATTCGTTAAAATTCCCTAGAGCGTGTGTAGATGCCTATTGACAGAATTGCATGCAAACTTATCTCAACCTTTGTTTGTTGTTGTTTGTCTGTCTGTATGTGTCTCGAAAGCTACTTTAATATATGTTGTTTTTATATCATCAAAATGAAACAAGATTGGTTCGATGGTCTCCTCATTTTTCGTGCTGGATTTTAGATACGCCATTTTTATAATAAAATAAAATCATACGAATACTGCCATTTCAAAACGTTGTTTCTGTTCTCCTTAAGCTACTGTTATTAAAAAAAAAAAAGATTCATGAAAAACCCCTTGCTTGCAAAGGAACCCTTCCGGAAATTTGACAGCGAGTAAATATTTACTCGCAGAGAAAAGCAAGTCACACAAGCTGGAACAAGGGTATATGGAAGCTTTGGAAGCTTTGAGAGATGCAGTACTACAGTTCCTTTGATCTTTCGAGACTGAATTACCGCCCAAAATTTTTGGATTCGTCTGCATTCTACTGTCACACGAAAGCTCTCTTGCATTCTTCTGTTCCAGACATTTCGTAGCCTCTAACGCCATTCTGGTTCTATTGACTTTTGTTATGTTTTACATTGCGTTATTTGCTCCCGCAAAATACCCCATGCTATAGATTTTAGAAAACGAAGAGAAGGAAAAATGCATAAAATACCTCTGACGGAAACTGATTATAAGGAAAGACTTTGAAATCAAAGGTAGAATTTGAAAGCAGATTCAAGACAGTGTGATACAGGACACCCAAACCAGGATTGGGAAATATCTTAGAAATATCTCAGCGATACAATACTGCCTAAAAGATAAAGTTGGATGGCATAATATTGAGGATGACTTGCGAAACTTCATATAACGCCTGATACTTTAAAAGTTTTCATCCTTCACTTGGTAGTAAGGATCGAAAAATGAGGGAGGTGGTTCGCAACTTGGGTGGAGAAAGGTTATATATATAAATAAATATTATATATATATATATATATATATATATATATATATATATATATATATATATATATATAATATATATATATATATATATATATTATATATATATATATATATATATTATATGTATATGTATATATATATATATATATATATATATATATTATATATATATATATTTATATATATATATATATTATTACCTCGAGCCAGTTTTTGTGACACACTCCTCCTCGAAATGTTGCGAGTCATTTCCGCCATTCGTATGCACTTTCATGATGAGCTATTCCCTGTCCGAGCTTAAAAGTCTTTCTATTTTAATGAAATTTTCACTGGTTTTATTTTAATTCAGGAACTACATTTCCACTTAAACAATGTTAATTTTTTTTACTCTCTCTCTCATACACACACACACACATATATATAATAAAAAAAGTCCACATTTATGTAAGATGTGTATTAAAAAATTCTTAAAAGACGAGAGCTTTCGTCTACTTGGTCAGTAGACACATCTTACATAAGTGTGGACTTTTATTAATTTGAAATATTCCCGTCTCGTTATGGTGATTTTTGAGATATATATAGTAATTATATATATATATATATATATATATATATATATATATATATATATATATATATATATATATATAGCTAAAAAAAAATTCCTTTCCTAGTCCTCACGTTCGCCTGCCCGAGTCTCTCCCCTTAAAATTGCTATAATATCTACTAATGACTTTGTAATTAAATTCCCGAAAATGACCTTCAGCTCTGCATCCGCTATGATAGCGTGCCGGCCTTAAATAACCTCGCTTATCAGACCTATAATTCATTCCCCGTGAAATTTAAATAATCGCTTGATTTTTCTCGGAATTTTCGGCCGCCCTATTTTTTAATGCCGCCTCTGAGCTAAATGAATGTCCAAGTTTATCGGTGTCTGCGTCCTTGGTTATTCATCTATTTTCGATCACGCACATTATCTGTGGAAACGCAATTTTTATCATTATCATTTTTATTACTATTTCTCTTGAAAAAAATGGATGATTCAACTGCGTTCATTTTATACAGGACTTTCTCAAGTCCCCTTATTGATGATTTTTCGGTATTGCTTAGACTGCCAAGCAATTATTATAATTATTATATTATATTATTATTGATGAAGAAATCCACAGTGGCGTAGGTATAAACATATGTTTGAGAATTGAGCAGTGCCTCGAAAGCTCTCTTTTGTGTATATATTTCTAAAATATATATTTTAATCTACACCAATGTGGATTTCTTTACCGTTAAGTTGACTCACGCTATTATTATTATTATTATTATTATTATTATTATTATTATTATTATTATTATTATTATTATTATTATATTATATTTTCTATATTATATTTACATCTGTATTATTATTATTATTATTATTATTATTATTATTATTATTATTATTATTATTATTATTATTATTATTGGTTGCATGTCCATAATAATATAGCATGTGAGAGTTGATGGTCTTTAACAAACATTAATAGCTTACGAATCTTGTGCCAGGTTCATCCTCAG
>NC_061107.1:101142479-101152479 GCF_015104395.2 Macrobrachium nipponense
GATTTCTAGGATTACAACTGCGGTGATAATTATTTTCTTGATTACATTACTTCTTGAAAATATTTAAAGTAAGTTGCTTTCACCAGGAGTTACATAAAAAAGATATAAAAGTGCGATTTACGTGTCTATTGATATTACTGCTGACATTATAATCAGCACCTATAGCACCATTTACTATTACTGATACTATAAACAATTAAATGAATCAAATTTTAAACGATATAAAATACAAACTCCCTTCCAAGCATAAGGAAAACCTGGTAATCACGGACAGAAAAATCTCCGGGATCTATGCAGTCCAATCCGATGAAAGTCTAGGGGATACGGACAGCCAATTTCCAGGAGGTGAAAACCGGATTTTAAACAATTTATCTCCATGAAAGTCTCGAAGTCCATTCTATCATCTCACGGGGTAGATAAGGAATTCCCCGAAACTCCTCCTATCATTCACTGGATCCGATTAAAGCATTCGAAATCTGGAAAGCCTTCTTTGCTTTTATTTTCAATTGCATTTCACCCAAGTAGTCTGGCGAGAAACCATGACTATGGATTGATGATGAAAACAAAAAAAGCATTTACGCCTATTGAATTATAATAAAAAAAATTTGTTTTTTACCTTGGTTATAAGAGACATTTCCAGACAAATGCACTAAAACAAATTTTTGGAAACGTAATTGTAAGCATTTGCAATTAAGGCTGAAACAAAAATGGTCTTCCTTGACTATGATAAAAACCACGTTGGATAGACCATTCACATTCTTCACCGTTTTGTCATAAGAAAAACGGAACGATGATGACATGATTTATTTTTCTGTTCACAGTTAGTTATAAGGAGCACGACTACATATTCCCTTGGGTTCTCTAGAACGGACGAAAAAAAATAAATAACTGTGTTTCACAGAAATGTTCCCATTCCGAACAGGGATCGCAAATTTCCCAAAGTCGTGGAACAATATTGTGGAAGATTGTAAAAGAGGAACAGCTTGCAGAATTGTTTCGGTTTCTGATTTCCCTTGTCATGGTTTGTGCCATTTATCTACACAATTGGTTTCGTTGTTGCTGTTGTTGTTGTTGTTCTATATTCTGACGTTGTTTCGCAATCGGATCGTTCCCATCAGAGGTCTAGTTAAATGTCCCAATTTACTTTATGAATGGCAACTCTACAATTCCGCCATTTTTTTTTCTCTCTCTCTCTAACTCATTTCACATTACCAACTGGACCATTTATTTCCCTTTCCAAAAATGTCACAAAACTAGTTTATACAATTCGGGAAAAAAAAAAAAAACATATAAAACAAGCGAACATACAATTCCCAAACATGCTGGTTCACAGACGTGCTTGTTTTTAATCGTTATTTATTAAGCTACTTTCCAAGAATCATTAGGTTTTATTATCCCTTTAATTTATGTTACTTACAACAGACATACAGAACTTCTGACCGTCAAAAAAGCTGGTCCAAGTCACAAAATTCAGCAGTTTTAGGAAACTTAAAATAGGGTAATCGGATTAAAATGGTTTAGAAGTCGACTTCAGGGAGATGTGATGTGAAGAGGTTCGAGGTGTCTTAACTTCAAGCGGTCTACCCTATCAACTTTAGTGGACACAGCACCATGAATGTTTCTCTATACAGGAAGCAAGAACCTAAATATTCTTCCCTCTCGAGAAGGACCTACTTTAAATCCAACTGAAGAAAAAACTGAAGACCAAAACAGCATTCAAAGAAAGGGAACCATTTCACCCTACCAATATTGTTCGTCCATCAAGAAAGGAAAATTTATACATGTTGACAATGATAAATACCGACATGACGTCAGTAATCCTTCTCCCGTTCAACTACGGACAATAAACAAGGTTCTATGATTCCTTTTAAGCATAAAAATCCAATTAGTCAATCAATCTGTCCTCCATCATTTGTTACTCCATCAAAAAATATCCATAAAGATATATGTTTGACGTTGACAAGTAACAATGCTCTAATTATTGTGACTCAGCCAGCGTCTGATAACTGACTGAATGTCTCTAGGAAACGTAGCCTTTTTCCAATTTTCTATTATGTTCGAATTCCTGGAAACCTTAGAAACTTCTAATAATTCTTTGTGTATTTGAATGATCTATTTCTTTTCTCACCGTTTCTCGGGAAAGGAATGTACTATTGAATTAGGCGTGTAAACACCGTGGAGTTATTCGTGTTTTTTGCTGAGAACTCGCTGATTATGACATTAACTTGGAAACTGCACAAGAATAAAATACTACCGGTAAATATATATACATATATATATATATATATATATATATATATATATATATATATATCTATATCTATATATATATGTGTGTGTGTGTGTGTGTGTTTGTGTGTGTGTGTGTGTGTGTGTGTAACATATAACCAGGTGGTAGTATTTAATTCCCGTGAAGCTTGTAAACCAAATCGATTTCGTAATCAGCGAGTTATACAAATTCCTAAATCATGCCCGTTCCTTTGTAAATTGATCCATATTCAGCATAATTAAGGGTGAAATTCTGTCATTCATATAGGAAAAATGAAAAAAATATAACTATTAATAAGCCTTGGTTACGAAAGGGGGCGTTTATTTCTTTCCTGTGAGGCAATGAAAAACCTGGCCTTCATTAAAGTAAATGAATTACGTTAAATCATAACAAATGAAATTCTTATGGAAGAACAGAAATTAATTTGTTTCCTGTCCCGTAAGGAATAATAATAATAACTAATTAATAAATACTCATAGTAGCACGTGTCTTCAAATATATATATTATATATATATATATATATATATATATATATATATATATTATATATATATATATATATATATATATATATATATATTATATATATATATATATATTTATATGTATATATATAAGAATATACATTATGTAAATGTATATACTTAAAGTTAAAACATTAAGGATAGCTTTCGGGAATCTGTTTGGTTCTCGAATAATAATAATAATAATAATAATAATAATAATAATAATAATAATAATAATAATAATAATAATAATAATAATAACTGCTCTGAAACAAGAATTACGAAATCAGAATTTTCCTCTAGATTCCTAAAAGCTGCAGGAGGAAAAAAAAAAAGATAGAAAATTTAATTTCTGAGGTATATCATAACCTCCCGAGCGGCTTTCAGTGAAGATTGGATTTCAACACTAATTAAGGCATAATTATGTGGTCTTCGCTGGAGATTGCTTTTGATCACGTCATTCGTTCCTCCTGGTCTATAGAAGGAGAAACAGACTACAAAATAATCATATTTACACCCGAGGACGCAGCCAGCTGTCTATGCAGCTGAAGCTTCGTTCCCAGAAATAGTTAGAATTTATTGAATAATCTTCTGATGTGGGCCGGACAAGCAATGCAATCAGAAGTGTGAGAACGCCGTTGCACCAGTGTATGAACATGGACGTGCATGGGTTCGCAAGTTCGTGGGAAATATATATATTATATATATATATGTATATATATATATATATATATATATATATATATATATATATATATATATATATATATATATATATATATATATATATATATATAATATATATATATATATATATATATATATATATATATATATATATATATATATATATATATATATATACTATTATATATATACGTAACTTATTTAAAGTTAAAAGAAGAATTCAGTTAAGTAACTGAAATACAGTGAAATCGTGATCCTTTTCCTGTGTCCCTGCTACCCATAAAAATTGGTCGCACGGCCAAACTTTGAGTCACGACCCATAGTTTGAGAACCACTGGCTTAAATAACACTCGACGTCAGTCGCGCGCGAGCGCGTGTCTACAAGATAAGGGGAGAATCGGTGATGTACCTACCCAGCTCGGCCTACGTAAGGAGGAGTTTCAGACCATGACACATTCACCACCGGCTGTTGCCAACTGGGACTGCTCGACCTTTGTATTTCAGCGGATTCTCCTCAGACGTCGGGGAAAATCCGTTCGCGAGATCCAAATGTGATCCGGGTACATGCAAAAACAGAGTCCCCTTGCATTTCTTCTTTGTGGGCAAAGATCAGAGGCAAAGACTTTGCTTGTTCATAAAAGGGTTTTCTCCCCTACGAAGGGATCAAATCCCCAGTATTTAGGGACTAAGCTCAAAAACCTTAGTGGATTCGGGTGACAATTTTTAACCACTCTAAATACTCTGGACGCAAAGGGAATTATGGTCTCCTTTCTAATTCGCTCAAAACTACATTTCCATTTGGACAACGCAACGAACAAAAGCGAAAAAAAAGGCCATCTAATCTTGCTCTTAATCTCTTTACAAGGCTCAAGCCGTACAGAAATATAAGGTAGATTACAAATACACACGAAATCTTAAAAAAATGCTTTATATATATATATATATATATATATTATATATATATATATATATATATATATATATATATATAGTATATATAATATATATATATATATATATATATATATATATATATATATGTGTGTGTGTGTGTGTGTGTATGTGTGTGTGTGTATGGATGTGTTAGACAAGGAGAGGCACAGAGACGCAACTATCTGATGAAAGGTTTCAACCCGGAGTATTAAGGATCACCTCGCAATAACTCTTGTGTATTATTTTCTTCTTATTTTCATTTGCATGGTGAAGTCTCCATATCTATGACGGAGCACTGGCTGTTCATGATCTCTCTCTCTCTCTCTCTCTCTCTCTCTCTCTCTCTCTCACACACACACACACACATACACGATGTGCGCCTTTCAGTATAAAGCCAGAAAGCACAAGGTACTACATACAATGTCATACACCATTGCATAATGTATCAATAAAAATCAATCGGCCCGGGTCGTTCCGTTCCAACGGGAGATCGAATCAGGGACCTGTCGCTAGGGATTTAATTATGTTCCAGCTGACACTGCGAGGACAGACACTGACAGAGAGAGAGAGAGAGAGAGAGAGAGAGAGAGAGGCGGAAGGGTCAATTACGAGCGAATCACTTTGATCACCAAGGCATGATACAGTAGTAAAAAGTAATTAGCAAACACTCTAAAAAAGGAACTTCTCGTATACATATTTGATTCGGGGTTTTAAGTCTCTCGTGGAATTAAACACTGCGGGGCTTCCCCGTATGGAGGGAAAGGACTTATGGCGGCAGGGCCCCGAGCCCGGGCGGAAAAGGGGCAGGGTGGGTGTTTGTGTTTGTTTGGGAGTCGGGAGGCGGTGGTGGGCTGCGGTGAAAAGGAAAGAGGTGTTGGTAAAGGGAGGGCGTGAGGTGGATATGGGCCTTCAATGACGAGAGTTATGACGGCACCAAGGGGACTTGTAATCACGGAAAAAGCTCTCGAGAGCTGGAGGCTTTGAACTGGCGTTTTATGGAAAAAGTTTGTCGTTCTCCGAGGCGCGGAGAAAGAAGAGCACTCGAACCGGAGACAAGATATGCCAATAATCCTGCATGGAAACGCCGACGCCCGCAATGAGACGAGGAACATCAAAGGCTTGACGGCCATCTAGAAAGGAAATCTTCAATTTCAGTTTTCGTGTCTCATACTTTGGAATCTCTCTTTTTCTCTTTCTCATCTGGTCTCGTAGTTCGTTGGCAGCACTGGCGACCCGTGTTCGATTCTCGAACTGAGTGAGCCTAAGCAGCCAATTGGGTACTTCGTTAGTTTACTCATATGGATCGTAGCTAAGGTGGAGAGAGAGAGAGAGAAAATGGTTGTAAGTTCATTGTTCCGTCAACTTGTAGGGCATCAAAACGGGAGAGCCTTGAAGAGTAAATCCTTACCACACTTAAGTGAAACCATTCATTTGATTATTCAAAGGATATCCCCCACCCCCACACCCCCACAACCCACCACCTTCTCTCTCTCTCTCTCTCTCTCTCTCTCTCCTCTCTCGACGTAAATCCCGATTTCAATGAAATTCCTTTCACGATAGAAAATTTGTTCAAATACAAATTAATATTTTTCTGACAAGCGCACACAAAAAAAAGCTAATAAAACCCTGGGAATCAAAGTAAAAATAAAAAAAAAAGTCGAAAGTCTAAAACGTAAATCCGATCAAGGAAGATGAATTGGAAGATACGAAACAGGTAAGAATTGGTGGAGAGTGGCGCTCTATTGATTTTGGAAGGAAGCAATCATTCCTTTCTCTGAAAAGTGAAACTGGTCGGACTGTTAAGCCGCGACCGTCTTGTTTCAAAGTCAGAAGGCGTTGATGAATATTTTTTTCTTTTTTACTATCATTTAATACGCGTTTTTAAAAACTCCTTTTTCTATAAATGGTACATATAATGACGGTATCCAAATCGACACTAGAACAGAGATCGAGATATCAAATAGAAAAAGAATGAAATAACAGAGAACAGGAATCGGTGAAACAAGCGAACACAATGGAGAAGTGATAAAAATGTGAAGAGCTGAGAGGGAGAGAGACAGACAGAAGCGAGCACACACACACACACACACACACACACAATCGGGGTGGGGGGAGGTTGTTAAGAGGGGGAGACAGGCAGTGGCAGAGAAAGAGAAAGACCTAATGAGAGGAATGTTCGCCGCATTCAACCGCTTATCCTGAGGTCGCAGAGCGGAAGACCTTTCCTCATTCTTATGGATTATATAATGTCCATGATAATACCAGGTAATCCCAACTTCCCTAACTATTTCCCCTAAAGTTGTGAATGGAATCTATTCTTTTCGTCGTGCCCGTGGAACTCTGCGGTGGTCGGGGTCCCCGACAAAAGAAAAAAAAAAGACGACGTTCGCCTTTGAATGGTTTCCTATTAATTGCGACGAGGATGGGAATAAAGGATGGGAAATTATCCGCGAGTTACTTCGGGGAAAAGTGAACAAATGGCCCGATAAATTATTCTGAGTAAGGGACGAGAAAGGTGTGTATGAATTATTCCAACTGACTGCATGGTGACTGGAACAAAGGGGACCAGGCTTCTTGGTGCGCATGCGCGTGTTAATGCGTGTTTACAGGTAAATAAAGCTTTGGGAGACGTAATAATACATGAAGTTACGAATATTTGACAACAATTATCACACAATGACATTTAGATGAAGAATGAATGTGGCAATGACAATCTCTCTTTTTTATTTCAATACACTCTCATTACTGGTAATCCATTATTAGTGTTGAATATAAACATACATATATATAATATATAATTATATATCCCTACATCACACACACACACACAAAAAAAAAAAAAAAAAACACATATATATATATATATATATATATATATATATATATATATATATATTATATACTATATATATAACATATATATATACACATACACACACACACACACACACACACACACACATATATATATCTATATATATATATATATATATATATACATACATATATAATGTGTGTGACTAAGTTTGCGCATGCGAGAGAGAGAGAGAGAGAGAGAGAGAGAGAGAGAGAGAGAGAGAGAGAGGAAATAAATTCATAAACTACACCAGAGATAAAAAAAAAAAATGAAATCTTGAACAGAAAGCCTTTAAATCATAAACATGCTGATGACGTTATTTCCAACGAGAAATCTAATGATCTCTGCCATGAGTGGAAAAATGCTTGGATATATGAGAACTCCCCCCCACACGTCACATAACTACAATTACTTTAAGAATAACGTGAAAAACTGCGTCTGACTGAATAAAGCCACAAAGATACATAGGACACTCAAACCGGCTGAGTGAAACCAGCAAAAATGTACATGATAAATAACAATTCACACAGTAAGAAATGACTGAAATGTTCCTTAGAGAGGAAGGAATTGTACAGTTTCAAATTGTTATTGAGAATTATACGGCGATGGTATAACTTTTCTAAAATAAAATAACTCTTTTCACTCTATAAAATCCTGCAACGTCAATGTGAGTTGGAAGTGATATTTTAACAAAATACTCACAGCCCATGCCATAATTTAAAGAAACATATGTCAAAACTATCTTTGCCCTTATTAAAAAAAAAACTGAGACTGCTCCTAATAACAGTATATCATAAATTGGATGCTTTCCAGTATAACCTTGCAATAAATGTGTATTAAAAACACATGAGATGCACTTGAAATATGTTAGTAGATTCATTCATAATATATATTATACTACTTATTAATATATAATTATATATATTATATATATATATACTATTATCTCTATTAATTTCAGATTCGATCTAATTGTTCTATAAACATATATATATATATCTATATATATATATATATATATATATATATATATTACGCATATATATATATATTATATATATATATATATATATAAAAACAGATTTTTCAAATCATCTAATGTGTTCTTAATACACATTTATTACATGGTTATACTGGAAAGCGTACAATTTATAATAATATAAACGGTTATTAGGAGCAGTCACAGTTTTTTTTTTATATAAGAGCAAAAATAGTTTTGACATAAGTTTTCTGTAAATTATGGTATGGGCTGTGGGTATTTTGTGAAAATATTGAGTATAACCTACAAAGACTTTTCTATGTATGTATGTATGTAAATACGTGTGTATGTATGTATGTATGTATGTATGTATGTATGTTTGGGCCGTGCGTATGGGGTCCTACGTTGCAGTACGGAAAAACTGAAAATGAAAAGAAAAGACAAGAAAAGAGAAAAGCAAGTTCGAGGCAGCATCTGTGTGAAAGAGCAAGAGGGAGGAAAGAAGTCAGTTGAAGGCAAACATTGCTGTTGCTCCGAAAAATAAAAGAAAACAGCGAGAAAAGAGCCATTGAGTCTCAAGTTTCCGGTTTTTAAGGAATTCGAGCACCCTAAGTCTTCCAGACACCAACACAATCAACCTTTGTTTTTCCCCTCTTCATTCGCGTGTGCCTTTTCCTCTTTCATTCGGCTTTCTTCCTCTCCTCTTTCCTCTACTTTCAAACGGTCTTCTTTTAATCCTCTGATTCTTTTTTCTTTCTTTTTCCGGACCGGATGCCCCGCGTGTTTTTATGAAACGCTGATGAGAAGTATCTCTACCGCAGCGCTCCTTGCTTTTACTTTTCGCTTTCGTTTCCTGCCGTAATATTTATGCAAGTTTTTTTTATAAATACACTTCTTGAGATATTTGCTAAACTTCACCTTCGGGTTCCATATTGGCTCTTTAAACGCGTCGCGATCAGGGATAAATTCACTATTGATGCTTAAGTTTTTATCGCTGATTCGACGATTTCATGAAAGAGCCTTCCATAGAACTGCCACTAGTTCTACTTATTCAAAACACTTTCTTTTTTTCCTTATGCAGAGCGTATGCTGTGCCTATTACCGTCACTTTCTCCGACGTCTATTTCCTGCACATAAACTCTGTAATGGCGTGGCTTTAACGAGTAGTATGCAGCATAGGACAACATTAAACGAACAATGAAAGTTAAGATATACCAATAGAAAAAATTTCAAACTGCGAGTAGAGCACTGCGTTCGGCAATCCCATCACCTATTCGAAAGACTTGCCGTATCCGTTACCGTCACTAGTTCTCGCATTCACTTCTAGCACCTATACTTTGAAATGTCGGGTTTTGAAACTCTAAACATAAACGAAAATGAACAATAAAATTTACGACAAAGAAATTTAATACAATTAAACAGACAGCAAACACTGAAAATGAAGATGGACAAGAGAGCCAGCGCAGAAAATGAAGGTGCAAAAAGATAGCAAGTACGGAAAATGAAATTGCTACACAATCGAAAACATGGAGAAAGGGATATAGAAAAATATAGCAAGAACAGAAAATGAAGATAGAAAAGATAACACGCACGGAAAATAAAGATATAAAAATATAGCAGGCACGGAAAATAAAGACAAAAAGACAGCAAAAAGAGAAAATGAAGACAGAAAAAGATAGCAAGGACAGAAAATGAAGATAAAAAAGATATCAAGCACAGAAAATGAAGATAAAAAAGATATCAAGCACAAAAAATTAAGATAAAAAAG
>NC_061107.1:101154979-101157479 GCF_015104395.2 Macrobrachium nipponense
AAAAAAAAAAAAAAAAAAAAAAAAACTAGGAGAACCACTAAATTACGATAAATATAAATAACCAATAAAAAATTTGGTATACGTTCATACATAGTACATTTTGTAGAGAAAATGACACTCTTGGTGTTGTTCGAACAAAAAGGAAAACGTTGCATTTTTAACTAAATCAAAATAATACGGTAATCAAATACTTTCCAAAACATAGCATCGACCAGGTTCACCAAATGTCCAAAAATGGCCAAACCAATGTGCCACCCGAGAGAAATACGTCCAATTCCGGCTAAATGAATGTTTTTCCCACAGAGGTAATATATTGCGTTCTAATGTAAAGCGAATCAAACAAAAGGAAATATTCACCGCTAAAAACATAGAATAAAAGACAGAGGGCTGTTTTGAATAGGGAATTATATTTATGCGTGTAAATTCAGCGAGGGCGCTCAGGGCATGGGCCACTCCTTTCAATATTTATAAGTTTTAGTTGTAGTCTGTTGATTTAATGCGCATGAAAATGCAACACGTAAGCTATTTTCGGCGGTCATAACGGAATGCATTCATGCATCAGTGGTCCAAGTGCACACACGTACGCCTACACATGACAGCGTGTGACAACGTGTACGTATAAGCGTGTGTACGTACACACGCACATCGTCACACGCTGACATGTAATTATAAAACGTGGGCGTGTGTATCTAACACATATTTCACATTTGTACAGTGATTTTGATATCAAACTCTATAAAATATATATATAGGTTCATTTGATAAAGTTCAAGGTATAATAATAATGATCACAAAAGGCCAATGGTACTAAAACAAAATTTAGTATATAAATAAACATCTTCTAAAAACGAACGACTCCATAATTCAATACATATTTCGATAAATTCTAGTCATCAGCGCGAATAAACTTTAAAGGCTAGATAACACAGCAGATTAACTCGGCATCCCCGAATACTATACACCTTAACCAGCTAAATCTGACGCTCTCTTGAGTGAAGTCCATCGAATACACTCCTGAATGCTAGCCGTTTACCTTCAACACAACGTCCACCCCATAAGCTTTATGGAATTTATAATTTACAGTCTCTGTGTACCTAGACTAAACAAGTACATGAACTGTGCGTTCGAGAAATGTTCATAGAGGTTTCTGGACCACCGAGTCGGGGAGCTGCACCTCGGCTCAGTATTTTAATTTTACGTTGTCTCGGCGGCAAACATGTATTTTTTAACAATAATGACCAAACTGACCTCTGCGCAATTAGTGGAACAGCCAGCGCTAACAACCGGCAGGTTTTAGACCATAACGGAAAAAGAGGTAACTATTCCAGCAGAAAGCTACAGAAACTCTACTCGATTGGCCTTCGTATTTCCAGACTTTCTCGGGAAATATTTTTTGTTTCATATAATGGGCGATTGAAGGGCATTTTTCTCTTTGAAATTTATCATTATAATGTTTGGATTGAAGGGCATTTTTCTCTTTGAAATTTATCATTATTAATGTTATGTTATCAGCAAGTATTTGTCCTGACTATTAATAAAGAAAATATTTGATGGATCAACGTTCGATTTTCTGATAGTTTTCCCTCAGCATTCCCGTTTTCCTTCCGGGTAAACACACACACTGACACACATACACACACTGACACACACACACACACACTACACAGTTCCTGGCCAGTGATGAAAATCTATTGTAAATAAGAGACATCTATGTAGCGAACACAAGATATTAAATATTATATGACAACAAGACTTCACTTACCGAAAAAAAAAAAAACTATACATACGAGTATATTTAAGAAGCTACGAAAAAATTTCGAAGCTTTTCATCGCTGGGAAGAAAACGTTCCCTCAAACCCTCTTCCCCCTCCAGTGGCCTCTTGCTTCCCTGCCTTATTCCATATTCAACCACCACCCAATAACCCCACCCTCACCCCACCCCTTCCGCCCGACTTTTTCTTTTTCCGATATTCAAAGAGTCTTCTTCACAAAAAGGGATACTGACACGGAGGTAAAGCAATTTATTTCACAAAGGAACTTGGTTGTACTCCAGCATTTTCGGTGAGGAGCTCCAACTTGTTTTTTTTTTCTTCTATCTCATGAAAATATAAAGAATTTAATCTGCTTAAGTAGTACCACACCTTGCTGCGTAACCGGAGGGAATTGCAATCTCCTTTGCGTGTTTTCGTCTTTCGGCCATCTTTAGTCATTGTCTATTTTTTTTTCTTTTGAGGGGGGGGGGGAGGTGGGGGGGGAGGATTGGGTGATATCTAACTAAACATCAGCTGACCAGTGCTTGAGAACGTGTAATAAAGTTATTACACGTTATTACGCGATGTGCGTCATTCTGAAAGCTAAATGCAATATCTTCACGGAGTAGATTGAACTTCAACTTATACACGTTCAAATTAACAGAGCTGAAAAAAAAAAAAATAAAAAAAAGGCCATTTTCAGTCCATAAGATAATGAAGAAACTCGTGAAGACAAATTCAAACGTTGG
>NC_061107.1:101164979-101169979 GCF_015104395.2 Macrobrachium nipponense
GTGAATGCCCATATAAGAAGAAGAAGAAGAGAGAGAGATAGAGCAATATTAACGTGTTTCAGAGAGAGTGAGAGAGAGCGAGCAATATATAATGTGTTTCACAGAGAGAGAGAGAGAGAGAGAGAGAGAGAGAGAGAGAGAGAGAGAGAATACTCGAATATACCGCCCTCAGATATACAACGACCAAACGACCGATCGGAGCAAGTCGAAAACGATACGAACAATAACCGTATTTGAGGCCCAATGGATGTATATCACGTCGACATAAAAAAAAGGCAATAAAACAGAGCGAAAGTTTCTGGCCTGATAAACGCCCACCATAACAACTAAAGGGGGGGGCCCCCGCGGCCTGCATTCTACCCGCTGGCATCCACTGACCGTGAACCGAGTATCGATCCTGTTCGGTATTTATCTCATGGGCCATACTGTTTTTCCATTAACTGCTATAAAAGCCTAAAGTTAATGAATGAATTCAAAAATTTTCGGTGGCGTTGCGGATCACAAAGACACGCGCCGTATTTCACCGTTCTGAATTACATGAGATTCTATGTCTGCCGCTGCCTCTGTTTCTGTCTTCGTCTATCTGTCTTTTTGTCTTACATGAGCTTCTCCGGCTGTCGCTGTCTGTCTTTGTATGGCTTTATACGGACATACAGTATATAATGTTATCAATTATCATATTGGTATAATACGCACGTACCCATATAGTGTATATACTATAAATATATATATAATATATATATATATAATACTATATATATATATATATATATATATATATATATATATCTATATATATGAGAAGCCAGGTACATGTCGTACCTTCTAAGTAAATGGGGATACAATCCACAATGAAGTAAAATCCCTCTTGTAGTTTAAAATATATATTTCTTGTAGAGGATTAAAGCTATCGACCATCAACTGTGAACAAGACCACAGTTGATGGTCGAAAGCCTTAATCCTGTACAAGAAATGATATACTACAAGAGATTTTACTTCATTGTGGATTGTATCCCCATATATATATATATATATATATATATATATAGATATATATATATATATATATATATATATATATATATATATATATATATCTATATATAATATATATATATATATATATATATATATATATATCTGCGTGTGCACTGTTTTGGGTACGTGCATATGCCAATTTTATAATTGATAACAGTGTAAAGTATTGAAACGAAGACTTGACCTGATTAGACACAAAAATACGAGAGAAAAAGTAAAAGACACAAAATTAACGAGAAAAGTTTTAAAAAGACAGTCTATATATATATATATATATTATATATATATATATATATATAGTATATTATATATATATATATATATATATATATATTATATATCATATATATATATGTATATATATATGTATATATATATATACATATATATATATACATATATATATATAGTTATACATATATATATGACTATATATGTAGTATATATATATGTATATATTATATATATGATAATATATATATAGTTCCGGCCAACCCCCACCGCCCCAAAATAAGCAAAAACAGAAAATGCATTCATTACATAAGGATCAAACTGCAAGACTAATGTGTCAGTTTTACTTTACGTAAGTGGATTATAAAACGTAAGTTAATAATAAATAAAGTTTCTGACTCCGTCTTTCTTTAATAATAGCTTATATATATATATATATATATATATATATATATATATATATATATAGAGAGAGAGAGAGAGAGAGAAGAGAGAGAGAGAGGAGAGATTATTAGATTCAGCAATAGCTATACCGTACGCGCCCACACTCACAATATATATTTCTATAATCTACCATATTAATCTATATATATATAGTCATATATTATATTAGCGCATATATATAATCCTAATTATATTTATATATATATGGTAAATTATAAAACTTCCACCATTTGTGCGTCCAATGATGGCAGTACCGATCCATCACCCATATACTTGAATCATAGCATTACAGCCACTACACACCGTGGCTAATAAACCGGATTTGGAATTGTCACATCAATCACAGTCCATTACAACCGCATCAACATCGGTACACCACTTGACTACTTCACAAGACTTGCTTTTACCAATGATTGGCCAGATTTACAGTGACGTCAGCCAATTCTGCTGTCCTGATTGGCCAGGACCCGAATGCCACCAGACTATATATCACGCAGCCAGATATTTCAGTATTAATTTTTCTTTCTATTTTGTTATTCATAAATAATGGCAGTCTAGATTAATGCCATTTTTTTTATAAGAAGAGAAGGGTAGAGGAAGATAGATAGGAATGAATCAAGCTATGTTAAGAGCTCTCTTTCGCTCTCCCTCTCTCTCTCTTCCGTTAAGGTATTCCCCTCTCCCCACTTTTATTATTAACAGTTAAAGTCGTATTCATTTCTGAACGTCCACTTTCGAATGCCAACCAAGTGAAGGGTAGCGATATTTATGACTGGGGCGGGGAGCAGGGCAGGGCAGGGCAAGACAGCAGTAATCAGCAAAAGGGAGGAGGGCATTTCAAAGGGTCTCGTTATTCTATCTGATGTTCTAAAAGGTTTCGAATTAATTAACCTGGTCTGTATTTACCTTCATGTTGTGATACGAGATGACAAGATATACAGTAGGCACGATGCTATGAGACGCGGGTCGGCAAAAAAAAAAAAAAAAAAAAAAAAAAAAAACGGCAAAAACTGTAAGCAACCTCGTGACGTGCTACTCTCTCACAAATAAACTTTTTTCGTGAAGTTTAAAACTAAAATCTCGACTAAAACAATTGACTATGCTAGTTTGAACATTGATGCAAATGCAAATTAAAATTCACAACAATAATGGTAAATCCAAAATAAACGACAGTAATCTTCAACTTTCCGCCACCACCCCCCCGCCCCCGCCACCCCCCCCCAAAAAAAAAAAAAATAAAAAGTGCACATGAGAGACAAAAGAAGTTAGAACGACATCTGAATAGGAAACACCCCATAAAAAACATTCAAGAGCAAAACGATACATTTTCAGAGAAGAATGATCAGCGTTCGCAACAGCTCAATCTCTATTTAGTGTCTCCGGGATCTGCAATTCTCATCTCCCAAGAACTCGAAGGTTCTCGGGGAAATATACGGTTATATAATTTTCTTTCAAACCGAAGTCACTTTTTTCCCCCGCTCCTTCCTTTTATTGCCTCGGGCCAAATTGCGGCAATAACAGGAACTACAATCACCTTTGCACTTTTAACGAGGCTCCGTACCACAATGGCACAATGTACGTTAAGCGGCGCGAAATGGGAGGTCTCGTCCGCATGGGATTGGTGAGATGACGCTAAAAGGATTAACTTCGAAAGCAAGATTGCCTCGGGTCACCTTTAACGAACTTTGCATAAATCTTGACAACAGTCGCGGCGGAGACCGCATACTAGAATCACAATGAACACGCCATAACCATTTCTCGTTTGTAATTAGACCATCATGACTTCTGTAAGCTTTCATGGCACCTTCCTTCTACCCGTTATATGGACAAGTTTTAGTGAATCTAAAAAAAAATAAGCTTAATGATTCCCCTAAAATCTTAAATGAACCAAGAAAATGCTGGTATCGCACGGTCAAATCTATGATATTGGAAGATGGTATCAACTAACTTTAAAACTGAGAAAAGGAACAGCTTAAATCTAAAAGGATTACTTTGAGTAACTCCAGAATCAAATGTTCAAGGTAATCACCCAAAACAGTATTAGATTTAATTAAGCGTGATACCAATTTAGGGATACCATTAAACATAATTTAGGGATACCATTAAACATACACAACATAATTCCAAAGCTGTGATTGGTCAAGGCAATACTGATACAGAAATGCGACACCCACCTCCATGCCTACTTTGGTATAGCCAGTTTTTGTTTCTGTTTAAAAGGAAATATACAGTTCTAGTCTTTCGAAGAAGGCTCAGCAAATGAATAACCTCTGGACCTTGCTTCATATCAACATAAGCTTATGCTACATAATAATGATAATAACAAAAAAATAATAATAATATTTAACTTGTAAATAGTCTTCTCTACTTTTCTTATAACTACTTTCTCTCCACTATTACAACTGTAATAGCAAAGAGAAAGCAGTTATTAGAAAAATAGATGACACTATTTACAAATTTAATGCAGCTGATGCAGCAATAGTTCTCAATAATACTTGCTTGAAAGAGCGTCTCCTTCCAAAATAATAATAACAATAATAATAATAATAATAATAATAATAATAATAATAATAATAATAATAATAATAATAATAATAATAATTTTTTTTGCTCTATCACAGTCCTCCAATTCGACTGGGTGGTATTTATAGTGTGGGGTTCCGGGCTGCATCCTGCCTCCTTAGGAGTCCATCACTTTTCTTACTATGTGTGCCGTTTCTAGGATAACACTCTTCTGCATGAGGCCCGGAGCTACTTCAGCCTCTAGTTTTTCCAGATTCCTTTTCAGGGGATCTTGGGATCGTGCCAGTGCTCCTATGATTAGGGTGGGTTTACGATTCCACTGGCATATCCCATATCCTTCTTATTTCTATTTTCAGATCTTGATACTTATCCGTGATAGAGCAAAAAAAAAAAAAATAAATAAATAAATAAATAATAATAATAATAATAATAGTAAAAACAAATCCACACTTATGTATGGGTACACATTTAAGAATAAATCTATAAAGAACTTTTGGGAATCGAACAGATTACCGAAAGCTATCTGTAGAGATTTATTTCTTAAACATATGTACCCATACGTAACTGTGGATTTGTTTCTCTATTGCAAGACTCATAATACTGTCAGTATTTTCAATAATAATAATTCTTTATGCTTATATACTTAGTCTACAGCTTAATGAGTACATAAGTATACTTTGTGTGCTTATAGCATACATATGTCCACCTATAAATCAAACACGAATTTAATGTACTCACGTTTCGAAAATGGCAATGTTCACAGG
>NC_061107.1:101172479-101192479 GCF_015104395.2 Macrobrachium nipponense
GAGAGAGAGAGAGAGATAATTTTCGATACATTACCTAGATTAAATCAGGACTCTTTGCGTTATGGGATAACTCTACACATTTATGGATATATTTATCTGAACTTTTCTCATTTTCTTATACTTCCGTTCCTCACATAAAAAGGATAAAAATAGTAAAAAAAAAAAAGTACCAATTTCTTCTGGTCGTCTACAGACGGCAAGCGCGACTCTCTGTAGGTCTTGTGACATAAATAATTTGGGTCTCAGCAGTAAAATCTCCCAGCTTTCTAAAACGAAATTTGTTTCAGATTATATAATTGAAGTATAAAGTTATAGACATAATAGAAAATCGGTGTCTAGCAAACGGGAAGGTGCGAGGCCTCTTTCTTTTTCAAAAGGGTCGTACAACACGAGGTACGAAGTAGTAATAATAATAATAATAATAATAATAATAATAATAATCATAATAATTAAATAATTTTTATAATATTAATTATTAATGTTTATAAGGGGTCATTACTGACTCCAAAAGAAGATTGTTCTTTTCGAACTGTATTTTTATTTCTGTAGCTAAAACACAAGCAGATACAAGGTAATTCAGATCAACTTCAAATCGATAATATTATTTATAATATTGTCAAAGAGAAATGTAAAACAATAACTAGGAGAGCAGAACCTGCGCAGACGTGAGAGAGGGGTAAGGTGGGTTGGGTGGTCTGGGGGAGGGAGACGGGGGGGAGGGGGGGGGAGGAGGGGGGGGGGGGGCGGAATGGGAAACACAGCAAACGGCAAATGGGCATCACTCCCAGTGAAAATAATAATAGCAATAACAGTAACAGTAAAAATTCCCATTATAAAAACAATAGAAGCCCAGTAAGCGGCATCAGCGCAGAGCCATAACTCTCCCTGCGGTCTCTACCCACATACCTCCAAGACAAGACAAAGTCCCTCACTTCAAGGTGCATCTGGCCTTTTATTTTTCTACTGTCTCGTATTTCTCCCGGGCCGGCCTGCAGACGACGACACATACACACATCCCAGATTGGGCTCTCTCTCTCTCTCTCTCTCTCTCTCTGTCCTATACGCTCCTCTTTCTTCTTCTATTACACTTCAGATGATGAAGTGTAATAGAACTCTCTCTCTCTCTCTCTAATCTCTCTTCTCTCTCCTTCTCTCTCCTCTCCTCTCTTCTCACTTAACGATTTTGGTCTTTCTCTCTATCTCTCTTATCACTTCAAATAATGCTCTCGCCCTCTCTCTCTCTCTCACTTACGATTTTGCTCTTTCTCTCTATCTCTCTTATGCACTTCAAATAATGCTTTCTTTCTCTCTTTTCATTATTTTTTCACATTCATTCATTCCTCTCTCTCTCTCTCTCTCTCTCTCTCTCTCTCTCTCTCTCCAGATTTGGTTTCTCGTCGTATACACACACACACACACCATCAAGATTTTTCAGTCTGTCAAAATTCTGCTCTCTCAAAATTTTGTTCTGTCTATCAATCTCTCCATCTCATTTGCACATCCGCACATTTTGCTCTCCCGCTATCTCTTCCCCAACACATAAAAACACATAGACACATACACACGTTGCTGTCAAGGGGAGAGATAAGGCCTCAACATTTTCTTTGGTGTCAGTAACTAGACTCCCGGGTTTGTCTTGTTCCCTTCTCCTATTTCTGGTCGTTGTCTTCTCCTCGTCATCACTACTACATCAGTATTGTCGTTTTGTTAACATTTTAACTGTCGTCAGTGATCAGTGGCCTGAACATCATCGATGCCGAAATCAGCCATCTTGGTTATTATCCCAATTTCAGCAACGACTTGGGGCAATGCCACTAACATAAAGAAAAAAAAATCTGCTGAGATGTATTTGTAAGAAAATTACCTTCAAATTTATAATTCTATTATTATTGATACAAACATATTGCTGCAGATTTGTTTCCCCGTTTGAATGATTCATGGTTTATAAAATTTTGAGAAAGTTTCAATAATGGTAATTCTCATTCTTACAAAATCTCATAATTCACGAATCACTCAAACGGGTAAACAAACCCCCAGCAATATATTTGTGTCAATACTGATAACAATATAAATTTGGAGATAATATTCTTATAAATATCTCACAGCGGATTTGTTTCCATATATAAGTGGCATATATAAGTCCTTAAGTTATTGCTGACATTTTGATAATAAGACGGTTACCATCATCTTGGAAAATATCATTGCTAATAAACTAGTTACACTGCTTGTAGTATAAACATTAACATCGGTCACAGTGTCATCACTGATATACAGTAGCATTACTATTATGATAAAAATCACCATCAACGTCAAAGTGCCAATAATGATAGTCAGGGGCAGCTCCGTTAGCGTTAACATCAGTATTTTCGTCATAATAGTCTTACCGATATCCAGTAGCATTGCTATTGGCATAAACATTCGACTCATTGTTACAACAGCCAACATTATAAATATTTATGACAGCTGCATTGCTAATATTATCAACATCTTCATTGCTAATCATTATTATGAGTAATATATTCACATTACTGCAGACTAGTGCTACCGTCGCTAACCCCAGTTCTCTATTTCAGCTTCCCCTGTTTTTCATTATTGCTCTCTTTATTTATCACCGCTTTATTTATTCCCTCTCCCATGATATTTATTGGACCCAGAGAGCCCTTGAGCTTAGGGGTCGCGCATTCACCCTCTCTTAATAGGATTTTATGGGCTTGAGCGCTTCTGAGTTTCTTTATCTTATCTTTTCCCTAAGACTTTAGTTAACAGTGCATTGAGAGAGAGAGAGAGAGAGAGAGAGAGAGAGAGAGAGAGAGAGAGAGAGAGAGAGATTTCTTCTCCCGTGCCTCTTGGGTCTTGAGAGCCTGCGTTGTAAGTATGCGAGAACAGCGCGTTCCCGAATACTCTTCTCGAGAGCAGAAACAGCATTTTCGGATATTCTTAGGAGTCTTCGAATGCCACTGAAAGAGTTTATCTGAATTTCCTTCACCCCGTTGGGATTCTCTCTCTCTCTCTCTCTCTCTCTCTCTCTCTCTCTCTCTCTTCTCTCGTTGGGTTTTAGTAAATCTAGTATATTGTATTGAATTCCTAGATCTCTCATAATTCAAAGTAAATATATTTTTTGACCTTAAAGTATGCTCTACAATATAAAATTAACTGTATAAATTACTTTATGCATTCGTTTTAAAGTCATACAGTAGCAAAATTTACTGACTGTCAAATCAAATGTTGGATTTGCAACTGAACGTTTGCTCTGACCTTTACAATATGAATACTTCCATGACGACCATAGTCAGTGCTTTCTTTCTTGCCAGAGATTACTACTTTATTTCCTGTTAGAGACTACTAACAACCGCAAACAAAAGTACTCAGTCTCATGAAAATACACATGGTCTTGAAACTTTACCAGTTACACAAGAAGACTTAATCCTTTCTCCAGAATTATTTTTTTCTTTACTTTTCATATCAGACTTTCCAATGGGAAATTTCGGGTACACTACAAAGTTCCCAAATATCCCGTTGTGTTTACTCGCAATAAAAGTAAGAAAAGTAGGGATTAACATAACTGACTGATTAGTTTATCAACCTGGAGTCACATTACCAAAGGACATACATAACAAAATAGGCATTAGTTAAAAGTGCAATGTATTTTCTTAAGAGAAAATCCATCAGAACATTTCAATCCCTAACTGATGAGTTCAAAAGTAACGCAATAGATTTTTCGGGAATGGGCCAAAATCCCTTCATGTCCCAGTTCGTGCTAAGAAAAACCCGCAAACAACTTTCTCACCAATGTTTTCATGAGGTGATTTCCATAGATCATTTGCATCTTAATAATTCCATTGCCTTTTTCGGCCATATCTCTTTAGGCCGCTGAGGATTTCTAATTTTTGGTAATGGGGATTCCTTTCAGTTTTGAAGCTTAGCAATATGTTTCCATAACTCACTCCTTCTTCCTGTCTCTCTCATATCTACGTAATTATCTCTCTCTCTCTCTCTCTCTCGCTCTCTCTCTCTCTCTCATTCTCTCTCTCTCTCGTCTCTCTCATCTCTATATATATTATATATATATATATATATATATATATATATATATATTATACATATATATATATATATATATATATATATATATATATATATATATAATAGAAACTCATCATTTATTGTGTTACTAAACCCAAGACTCAGATCATTCATTTTTCTGAAAACCTTACCTTGTCCTATTCCTGATAAGGAATCCAATTCATGCACGGATTAACTACCGATTCATTTTAAAATTAAAATTTACCTTTGTTATGCCGTTCGTACTAAATAGTGCGCTACCTACAGTGGTCCTAGCTTCAATGAGAGTACAAAAAAAAAAAAAACAGTTTTTTTATGATTGTTTTTAATTTAGCCATTTCCTTTTGTTCGATACCCACTGTTATCGCTAATTTTTTCCTCTGGAATTTTCCACCTTTTTCTTTTTATTCTCTCTTTTTCAAGTTGTATTCGCATTCCGAATCAGTCTCCAATCACAACTAGTTTCTACGTTTCCCTTCATCATCCTCTCTGAATTCATTCATTTCGTTCAATTTAGTTATTGAGATAACCAGGAAACACTTTCATCTATGGAAGGGAATCATTTGTAAAGTACCATTCCTTAATCTAACTAGATTTTTTCCGCAAAACCCGACATGATATCGCTTTCCTCTTCCTTCCAAGTTATCTGGTGTTCCTGGCGAGGGCATTTTAGTATAAGCCTTTGGTCATGTGGGCCGTGTGTTTATGGTTGTTGACACGTCTCCCATGGCAGAGCGGCGGCCGAGACCCCTGCCAAATGACCCCCACCAGAATGGTTATTGTCGTCACACGCCACTTCCTTCACATGTCAGAGCGTATTCTTAGTGCCGCGAGTGCCATCTTTCGAGGGACCAAATCTCGGTTTTTTATTCCGACCTCCGGTGTCGACATCTTGTTCCTAGCGCTTCCCAAGACTTCCTCCCTCTTTTATGACCTCGGTCCTCAGGTATATACCGCAGGACGCTGCGACACATCTCCTTTTCTTACTCATATTATCATTCGGTCTGGCGGTTTCCTAAAACTTTCACTTATATGGTACTCTTCCGTCTTGCATGTGCTGTAATGGTTAAATAATAACTAAAGGATATTTATGCGGGTAATCATGGAAATATTCTTCGTAATGTTCCCCTAAAGCATGATAAATTTGGTGATAATGTAAGGATACGAGTAATTAAAAAATGAGGACACCATATACTTTACAGCCGAGTCATGAAGGCAGAGGTCGACCTTCAATCGATAACAAAGCTCTCAGGCGGGAGTGTTAAGACCGGTTCTTGAAAGTATGCATGACTGGAAATAATAGTCACGATAAATTCTGTGTAAAAATTCATTATTTTGTACGCGTATTTATTGAGTTTCGTAAGAGCCTATTTTGTTAAAAGCTCATGTCTCCAAGCATAGAAATAATCTGAGATTAATCCTGCGTTGTACACATGCATACTAAAAGTTTCATATTTTCAATTACGCACGCAAAACCAATTCATTTTGCAATGCTACAATTGTATATCATAAAAACCCGTCATAATCTTTAATCAAATTAATATCTTTTGCAGTTACCAATTAAATTCTGAACCAACTGATTAAATACTAATTCATAATGAAATGGACTCACACATAACGGAGCAAAAAGATACCATGACAACTTTTTAACTTTCGGAATAACTGTTTTCGGATAAGCAAAAGGATTAATGTGTCAAATAGAATGGATTTAATACTGGAACAATGATGGGTTCAACAACTGCTGCATGAACAGTAGGTTTGAAAAGAGGACTTTTAGCGATAAGAATATAATTCATGAGCAATATAAATGGTAAGAAATGAAACAACTGAAGGTCGGCGAGCTGCTTTTAATTAGGGTTGTTGTCTCCAAGTAAAGAAACGGCTGATGCTGCTATTACAGTTTATGACCTCAATAGATATAAAATGTAATGTAATGGGTGCCTATATTTCCTTATTCTGTTACGCAAGCCCTATCGATTTACCCCTTGTCTCATTTAACTTGAATTTTCATTGAAATATTATTCGATTTCCCTTTTCTCTTAAACTGTTTTTTTTTTATTTACTGACAGAGTTCAGATTTATATCTCATATATGCAATCTCCACGGATGTAAAATCTGTGTGCTGTGTACATTGCTATGATTTTGTAATTAGTTAATCTATTGAAGCTGCACGCTGTCACACTGCCTAGTATTATGCTCCTATCTATATGTGGATAGCTTTTCTCTAGAAAAAGACATCCTAAAAATACAGGTACCCGATGTATTTCAGCTGGCTTACTGCAAAAAGTGAACCATCAAAAGTCTTTCATTTTAAATACTGTAAAGCAGTGAAATGTTTTTTAAGGCAAAATCATGAAAGCCATTGCTTGCTTATTCTGACTTATATTCCTATTTTTGTTAAGAAAAGTTATTTTGTGCTAATTTTGTTGTTTCTAACTACTGCGTGCATAGTCATTTTGTTACTAGAAATATAATCTTCTATATTAACAACTCTGTCTCTGGAATAAAACTAACATTTCATCTCTTCAAACAGTTATCATTAAAAGGTAACTAAAGCAAGCAAACCAACTAAACAACACCACAAGGCGATAACTTCCCACGATAACTCGGTGGAGATAAAGAAACAAGCTTTCTTTACTCACTGTATAATCTTATTTAAAGTTATGATCTTTCTTGAGGATGAGAAATTTTCTCATACTTTTCTTTGCTCTAATTTGGAAGATTAAATACTAAGCTTTCATATGCTGTTATCATCAACGATCAATAGCACGCTCTAACATCAGGCCATTAAAGTGTCTCTGGTTTCTGTCTGAACACAAAATATTTCCCACATCACAACAAACGGAAAAGAGTCTCTTCAAACGATTCTTTATCCCTTGAAATTGAGCCCATGTTCCCCCCACTATGCAAGAATATTGGATCACCGTGCAGCTTTCACAATCTTTCTTCAGTATCTACAACTGTTGCACATGAATGGGGTTCTGTAAAAACATGTAAACATAAACAAAGGAACAATTAACGAGAATTTGACCAATAAGTAAGAAATTCTTTAACTTCTTGTACATATCATTAAGGAAAAAAAGAGTAAAGGAAAGTAACTTTTACTCTATGAGCAACGGAGCAAAACAAGGATAAAGTAACAGGTAAGTTCCTATGACTGACTACTGGAAGTAACGGATTGACTTCCACTTCCAATGACTCTCTTAAATTTCTACAAGACAAGAGGCCCTAATGACAATCAACTCGAGAATCTCATCCTAGAAAACAGTCTGGGTGTCTGATAATTTATCTGGTGTCACGCAAATCAGCGTTATCCAAAACGTCCCATAGGGAACAAGGGGAATTATTTAAAACCATTCGTGCAGCCCTCACAAAGACAGCAGAGGTGATAACCTCCCACGCTCAAGAATTCCACCCTTTTGTTCGAACCCAGCCAAAGATCGTATCAGCAACCAGTAATTGCTTATCCCATCATTTTATTGCACATTTCTCTAGACAGGTTTGACCTACAATCAAAACACAAATAAATCGTTTCATTTTTATGCCCTATTGTTTAGGAATGATTGGAATTACACTGTTCTTCGACTATAATACTTTCTTCTTATCGGATACACATACTGTACGTGCAAGTATTTCTCTCTCTCTCTCTCTCTCTCTCTCTCTCTCTCTCTCTCTTTCACTGGTAACACTGATATCTCACAAGTGGTAAGCCATCGTATTTTTTAAAACTCTAAGCCACCTATTGAGACGTGGATCAATATATGATAAACTCGGAGGGTTCACAAAAAGGATAAACGGTTTTTGTGCAATTTGCAATTTCGTCCTCATGATATTAAATAAAGGATATTGAGCACTTTTTTTTTTCTTTTAACCAAATTCCTCGAACGCCCTCTATTGCATCGATTAGCAAACTCTGCTCTGACGAACTAAACTCGACCTCATAATTCTACTCTCTCTCTCTCTCTCTCTCTCTCTCTCTCTCTCTCTCTCTCTCTCTCTCTCTCTCTCAATCGCTAATCATAGCTATTTTCTTCGTAATATACTAAACAGAACGGTACTGATAATCATATGCATAATCAACCGCCATGCTCTTGTCTGCTAAACATACAAACATCAATACCATATGGAAGCAGGCTTCTTCTCTCTCTCTCTCTCTCTCTCTCTCGTCGTCTTCTCGTCTCTCTCCTCTTCTCTCTCTCTCCATATATAGTATATATATAATTATATACATATATATATATATATATATAATATATATATATATATATATATATATATATACACACACACACACACACACACATTAACAAGCATAAATAGCTTTACGCGGTAACATTTTTCAGAGGGACACGAGCTAAAGAAAAATAAAAATTCAGTCATGCCACTTACTACTATGAAATATTAATGCAATTCCGTCTAGTTGTTTTAACCGCATACCCATTACTCTCTCTCTCTCTCTCTCTCTCTCTCTCTCTCTCTCTCTCATTTCCTCCAGCATTCTGCACTGATGTAGTGATTCGAAGGCCGCCCTCCTGTTCGGATCTCTTTTAACTTGTAATATCATTTACAAAAGCGACGCGAAGCTCGTTTCCTTTGTAAGGAGAAAGACGAGTGATGGCCGCCATCCTCTGTCAAAATCCCTCTCCGGAGTTACCCTCTTGCAGTCTAAAGTCGTTACCTTTATTTCATTGGTCTATAAAGTCCGTTTCCTTCGTTCCGTGTGCGTTAGAAGGTTAGAGAGTCCTGCCCAAGGTATCCCCACACGCACACACGCACTCGCAAATACATACACATGCAAAAAAGGAAAAAAAGAGAGAGAGCGTGAGAGGGACGCAGGTAGAGTTTTGTCCTTCGACACTAACTGTGATATTTTACCAGAGCTTTTAGAAGAGCTCTAAAAACAGTTACATTCCGGGAAACACATAAACTTGCTCGCGTGAACACATATATACATCTGCTTTGTATTTGCACGAGTGCTTGTTTCTATTCATTCGGCTGTACTTTATCATTGACTAGGAGATGAAAAAAGAATACGCTTGCAGTATGAAGTTCTGCTATCGATCTATCTACCTATCTATCTATGTATCTATCTATATGTGTATGTGTGTAAATATGAATGCATGAGATAGTGATACCCTTATGGTTCTAAGCAATGCAACTTTCTCAGTTGAGTATATCAGCTCAAATTCAGCCTAGCTGCAACTCACCAAAAGGTGAATATTATATCATAAGTCAAAAGAGGCATTAAAGGATTCATCGAGAGAGAGAGAGAGAGAGAGAGAGAGAGAGAGAGGAGAGAGAGAGAGAGAGATTAAAAAAAAATTTAAAAACTTGTCCCTCTGGCTAGAGAGGCGAGTATCTAAACCAATGGAAAACAGACACACTGCGCAAGCGAATATGTGGTTTCCACGTTCCCTTTGAAATCTGAAAGGGAATGCATGTGAATAAGCCACGGCAATTCCTAATCTAAAAACAATTTAATCCAGAGTCCGCAAAAACGCAAATGTAAAAATGAAAAAAAAAAAAAAGTTACACGTAAATCCCCTCGTGAAAATGTCCTTTACTTTTTTTATACTGTTTTTTTTTTTTCATATACACACATGCATCAAGCTTTTGTTATTTTTTCTGGAAAATATGCAGTAATGTAGCGCGTAACCTTTTATAAACTTCAAAATAAATTCTTTATTGGTAAAATATGAAAGCCGGTATTTATAAAACTGGGCTTCACCCATTTGCGATAAATTTTACAGTTAAACGTGGCACGAGTTTAGGCAAATTTCAATAAATTTAGACGCATTTTTGTGGATTTTGCATTCGAAAAGCATGAAATTCTGACGAATTACCACCTGAACTAAGTTTCTAGTTCTAGTCAACATTTTGCTATTGGAGAAAAATGATAATGATTTAATTACATTCAAGCAAAAAATTATTGAACGCCTTTCGCTAGTATCTGACTTAACTGCAATATTTTGAGAGAGAGAGAGAGAGAGAGAGAGAGAGAGAGAGAGAGAGAGAGAGAGAGAGAGAGAGAGAGCTTTAATTCCCCGATTGAATTTGAATTGTCAAAAATTACGCAAAACCCGTTTAAGCGGCTATTTTGGAAATAGGACACATTCAAGAATTATAATTGCCTGAATATTTCCTATATTCATTTCGCTTATAATGACCAATCGCTTTTATGCTCTTGCTTTGTCCTAGCAAGGTTTTTATTTGCCTTTATTTTCCTTCGGTTTTTGCCATTTGCTTAGTTCCATTAGGTGATTCAAATCATTGCAGATTGTCTTTCTTTTTACTTTTGCCATCTCATCAGATCTTGATTTCCACGACAATATTTTAACTCTTGTCTATACGAACTACTCCAAGAAGCCTCACTACTCCTTCACATTATTCTAGTTGCACCTGTACCTTACGGCACAAAAGAATCCATCTCGTAGTCCATCATTTTTTTTCCAGGATAATTTGTCTTCTTATTCTAAAATGCAGTTTTAAAAATCGTGTTCTTTCTATCCAAGACTAATAAAAGCATTTTTACTTACTCGGGGAGAAAGCCTACAAAATATTTTGTTGTTGGTGGGGGGAAAGGGAATAGGAAAGGTCTCTGGAAGAACCTAAAAAGGTCTGTAAAAGGTGTTTCACGTTGAGTTAAAGATACCGGAAATTTACGAGAGGATATTTATGATTTATTTATTAGAATGAAAATCTAAAAAATAAACAATGTTTAACAACGCAGAAAAATAATTTCTAATAAAATATGGCGTATTTATTTAAATTTACGTTGGTGAAACCAGGCTAATTTGACCGTAGATTTTAACATGTTTTAATTTATGTTAACAGTTAGGAATATAATGTTTACAACTCACACGTAACTGGGAAATCTTGCACGCCCCTGAGTAAGCCTGAGGTTAGATCAAGCATTGTTTACTTCTTAAACGCTCAATGTAATGTAACTCTTGTTCAAAGAGACAAAAATCATCTTAGAAGAGAGATTATCCGATCTTTTCTAGCTTCTTAGCGAGTTATTGTAGAAATGTAGTCAAAAGATTAATGGACTCCAAAAATCAGCAATCCTCTATTTTTTGGCAAATATTTTCTTTGTCTCATCTTTGCAATTGTATCGCATTTGTCTCTTCTTGCCTGCAGTGCAATTCCTATAATGCTTCACATGTATCTATTTCTTTATTTTATACAGCTGTAGCTGCTTTTGCATCCGTATTTACATAAATATTTTATATTTTTTGATCCTGTACATATGTTTCTATATTACAGTTTCTCTGTCTTGACAGTTAGTTTCTTTACCTGGGTTTATGTCTTTATGGCAGTTTCTGTTTCTGATTACAAGGTCACACTGTTTCTCTTTTGTTGTTTTCATATTAGAAACTGTCTATAATAACTAATTCTGCGTTTATTTCTGCACTGCAGTTCCGGCGTCTGAATTTGTATCTATTGCAATTATGTTTCTATTTGTTCGTGCATGTGTACAGTCCGGTCTACACCTGTATTTTTATCTCCCTTTCTGTATCCACACTGAAGTTTCTGCAGTAGCTGCTGTTTCTGCTTCGGTATCGTCATCGAAGTCTTCCTTCCGTCGCAAGAAACAGCTGGTCTTGAATTTGCCTTTCTATCCAGTCGAGGCTTCGTATGAATGAGTTTGTTGTTCCAGAGCACCGTGTTTCCTCTGCTTCGAAGATCGGAGAAAAAACGTTCTCTTCGATCGCTTCAATTCCTCTGCTTTCCGTACTTGCTCTTCACTTTCACTCATTGTGTCCATGAAGCAAGTATTCTTAACTCGTCTAGGTTAGAGAGAGAGAGAGAGAGAGAGAGAGAGAGAGAGAGAGAAGGAAATGTAACAAATCTCTTTTGAAGATTCCCTGCGCTGAATGATATAAAAAACGCCTAATATCTTTTAGAAAAGAGTTTTTTCTATCATTCGTTAAAAAGGAAACGACTCATAACTCTTTCTTTCTTTTTATATTGCAGTAAAAACTCTACTCGGGCAAAAGCGCTTCCTCTTCAGCCGAAGGGAATTTTAAGTCATTTTTGGTCTCACTTTTTTTTCAATACCTCATCGCGTTTAACATTTATGATTGACCTTTAACATTAGCCACTAACTTTCATCGTTATTCAGTATGCATTATTAGAAATAGTTATTGAATATAATTCCTTTTCCCTTTTTTACACTGGCTCCCTTCAATATACAGGCAATTTAGCTTTATTATTCATAACTAATCACGTCCACTCACCAGATTTCAACAGAATCCATTAATCACCACTATTATTCACCAACTTTCCACCTATATCTCGACGAAATTTCACCGCAACAATTTTCACATAACCATAGAATTATGCATTTTCAAATTAGAGTAATTTTCTTCCTCGCGTGAGTCGGCCACTTTTCCTTGGCTATTTTATGTTATGGTCTGGTCGTGTTTCAGGTTAATGGAAGTCTGAGTGATTCCTCAAATGCTTCCTTGATTAAGGTACATCTAACACACAAAGTTTTTTCTAGCAGTATAATACACACAAACACACAACATATATATATAATCACACAATATATATATATATATATATATATATATATATATATATATATATATATATATATATATATATATATATATATATATATATATATATATATATATATATATATATATATATATATATATATATATCGCATTAAGCTACAAATATCCTTTTATATCTAATAAACTGTGCCTCCCTCAGAATTAACATATTTTCATATATGCTAACTGAAAATTTATTAATTCTGAGGCAGAGCGAATTAGATATTAAAGGACATTTGTTGTTTAATGCGCATATATGAATCACATGATGTGATCAGATAATATATACACACATATATATATATAAAATATATATATATATATATTATATATATATATATATATATATATATATATCAAAACTACAATTCTAAAATCAATCTCTCTCTCTCACTCTCTCTCTTTCTCTCTCCCTGTTCCTGTGTGACCTACATGGACATGCAGCTGCCGTTCAATTCGTGCAATCTTAATTTTTTCCCATGTCCTGCATTCTTTATAAAAGTCATTCAAAATATTCAGTTCTGTGATGGATTTGTCCAAAAACCAATATATTGTTTTCCATCTGCCGCTCTGTTGAAATTTCCGCTTCAAGGCTCGATCATTTCTATTTTCTATTAGGCTACTCATTTCCAGGCAAAGGCTTTTTGCGATGAAATATGCTGTCGCAGAATAAACGTTCTCTCTCTCTCTCTCTCTCCTCCTCGTCTCTCTCTCTCTCTCTCTCTCTCTCTCTCTGGCTGGAAATATCTATACTTTTATATGTTACGTCCCAAACATGGCTACATACATACCTGCAGTCTATAAATAAGGAAAGAAAAACCTTTTTATATACCGAAGAAAAAATTCACACACACACGAGAGAGAGAGAGAGAGAGAGAGAGAGAGAGAGAGAGAGAGAGAGAGAGAGAGAGAGAGAGAGAGAGAGAGAATTTTCAACCTCCCCAGCATTTTTCATTTCAGCAGAAGCGTCATCTGAAAATACCCAGTGAAAAGTTTTCCCATTCATGATTCTCTATCATTCTTCATTAGTGTCCTAATCATGCCAGCAATTTGTACGTCACATTTAAGGTTTCCACCAGACCCCGGCGCAGGCAAGAATGCCTCCCTTCAAAGCAAACTGCTGTAAACTGGGTCACGACTGATGAAAGCATTAATGGAAAAGGAAAGAGAAAACTTTGCGGAAAAAAAAATCGGGAGTGAATTAACACATGCAAGCCGGATGTAATAGGTACATGGGTATGCATGCGTTCGTATAAAAACCATGTATAACGTTTAAATAATGCTGCTGCATGTATGTATATATAATAAATAAATATAAAATATATATATTATATATACTATAAATTATATATATATAGATATATATATATATATATATTATATATATATATATATATATGTGTGTGTGTGTGTGTGTGTGTGTGTGTGTGTGTGTCGACTCCGTAAGTATAATTGTGTAAATGTTCATCCACGGAATGACAGTACAATTAGAAATGAAATAACACCTATATCTGTCCTTACATACACTCACAAAAACAAAAACAAAACAAAAAAAGGAAAGGAAGGAAGGTATATCACTCGAAACAATGAAAAAAAAAAGTCATACAGACGAAAAATACAGTGAAAAACAAGTGCATACAAAGAGAGTACAAAAATAGTAAAAAAAAAAAAAAGCCAACACACTCTCTATTCGGTTCCCCAAACCTGCATTCATTGCACAGAGATCAATAACAAAATCCTATAAGTATTGCCGACCCTCAGGAACGGCGTCATTACTTTAATCTATTTCTTTTTTCTCCTCAAATGAAAATTGCCTTTGCTTTCATTTAGAGCGATGGCAGTTCCAACAGAATTCTTCCTCTTTTTTGGGGGGAGAAGAAGGGGTGGGGAGTGGGGGGGGAGGTTCTCTGAGAGGGGATCAGGGAGTGGGGAGGGAGTTGGAAGAAGAGAACGAAGAAGATAAGGATAATTCAGTCGTGAGCAGCAGCTGGCATAATTATTCATTTGCAATGTTATTTCATAGGATGAGGATTTTATTTTTCTTGTAAATAACAATAAGAAATAATTATGCATTGTGAAAACAATTTTACTTTCATTATGATGATTGTTTTAAATTGTGATTAGCATAACAAACACGCTTGTAAAGACCCTCTTACTCTCAGTGATTTACTCTAATTATTATTATTATTATTATTATTATTATTATTATTATTATTGATTATTTATTAATTATTATTTATTATTATTATTATTGATTATTATTATTATTATTATTATTATTATTATTATTATTATTATTATTACGACCACAAAAGTAATTGTATTTCCTTTACGACTGATATTATTATTATTATTATTATTAATAATATTATTAAGACCTATAACAGACTATGAAATGCAATGAAGCAAACCTGAATCATCGTCAAAACATACGAACACGACGACAGAAAATAGGAAAGTCTTTGTGACAACTGAAGGACAAAATACGCGTGGCAACCGAGACCAAACGCCCGTCATTGCCGGAAATAGCAATATCCGATCACACGAACCTCACCTCACCTCGTGATTACCTGCTAAACCCCAATTATATCGTCGTCCTCATAAACACCTGTTCGGTTTCGTTTTCTACACATTTCCCTTCTGCTCGACAAGTTTCCTCGCTGGAGAACCTTTGCATACCTGGGCTTACCGTCGCCCTTGCCACTATGTTCATTCCTAAGCTTTTAGGAATCATCGGGCTTTTTTTTACTCTGTATATTCTCTTCGAAGTATCTTTGCTATAACTCAGAATGAACCCTTCAACACCTTGGTCATCATATTCAACTTCATTTTCAGTACATCTTCCTTCCGATACTAGACTTCAAAGAAAAGTCGTAATTTCCATACCCAATGCGGTTTGCATCATACCCCAACCCTTGCCCTAAGCGTTGCCCTTACCCAACCCTCATCCTCATCCTTAACATCATAATCAACGCCATTTTCTGTACATCTTCCTTACGATAATGAACTTTAAGGAAAAGACGTAATATCTATACTTTATTTAGCCTGGACTTTCATGAAAAGACGTACTACCTATACCCGATTAAGTCTGCACCAATACCCCTATCCCTGCCTTAAGCGTGCCCTTACCTAACCCTCCCTCCTCCTCGTCATCGTCATCATCATCATCATCATCTCACATTCTCGGAGACCCTCAAGTCCTACCAACTTCCTCCCGCGGCCGCGTTTCCTTGAGCCGTGGGAACGGAAGATGGAAGGAAATGCCACATTAAAAGTCCCACGGTTGAACGGCGGTTTCAGGACAACAGTTGTTAAATGGTCTTCATCGACCGCAGCGCTGAAGAGGGCAGGTGGAGACGTGACTCAAAAGACGTTCTTCCAGCCATGAAATTCGCGAAAAATTTTAGGGAAAATGTAATTGAATGCGTAAGTAAATCCCAGGCATGACAAGACGTTTTTAAGGAAATAATATATATATATATATATATATATATATATATATATATATATATATATATATATGCAAACACACACACGTATAAGCCACGAAGCTAAGTAAAGGACGTTGAGTCGAAAGATCTTGAAGAAACTCCGTTGTTTATGTTTCCTTCGTGGCTTATACCTTTATTTATGCATTTATCACGTTCCAAACTTTTGTGATTCAGTTATACATATTATATATATATATATATATATATATATATATATATATATATATATTATATATATATATGTGTGTGTGTGTGTGTATGTATGTATGTATGTATGTAGTATGTATGTATGTATGTATGTATGTATGTGTATATATATGTATATATATAATATATATATATATATATGATATATATATATATATATATACATTCATACATGGATTAACACTACATTCTACACGCTGAAAATTAAAGAGGAAAAACCCGCTGATCAAACCGTGTAAAACTTACTATCTGTGAGCTGTTTAAAACCTCCATCAACCTGCTAAGTATGTTGGAAGTCGAGCTGTACTTCTTCTTTAACTTAAAAGCTCGAACTGGCAGCCAGCTTCCACTTCGCTAGGTTTGAACGAAGAGTTAACTTCTGAAAGGAGTTCTGGGCATGAGTTACCGAGACAGACATCAACGTAAAATCCCATCTTCTTTTTATCTCCTTCATATATATTTTCAATGTCCATTTTATCTTTTCCGTATCATTTTCATTACTTATGAAGTAGATGAATGTTCCAATGAAAGACCAACTAACTTAGGAATGAATAATTGTAAAAAAAAATGCTTGTGCATTTTCGATATCAATACGTTTTATTCATCGTGACCTTTGGAACAATCTTTTGAATACTATAACTACACGGCTTTTATATTTTAAAAATCACAAGCAGACTTTTTCAATATTGCAATATCAAGTAATCTATCATAAGGATGAGAAGAAGAAAATGTCATTACAGAATACTTTGTCCATTTTCTTCCACTATTTCTGTATTCTTCGGGATGTAGGTATTATCTTCAATGTAGGAATGAAGATTAAAAAACACCACTTTGATGGAGATGAACAGTCTGGGTGATTATCTTTATTTGGAGTAACATTATTCGTGTCAGTAATTTACATCATAATTTCTTAATCAATAATATGCGAGTATCTTTCAGTACTCAACCTAGAAGATGCAGTTCCTGGCACAATGTATTCAAGTGAACCAGAATTTATTCTGACCACAAGATTGTAATATACACTGAAATAATGTATTCATTACGCAACTACTACAACATCTTCCCTGTAGTAGACGCCCGTCTAGCAAATGCATATATCTAGGTAATAAAATGGCTAAAATACTAAGAAAGCAAGCACTCGAACATACGCGCACTGAACATACATTCACACATGTGTTAACCAATTGAATTTTTTTTTTTTTTATAATAATAATTTCGTCCTGATTTCTTGGTTCCTAGGTTCGCCCCCGTGAACCGACGAAATTAATATCAACTAAAAAATTCCCCTTCGTTTAACCTATAAGAAAATATATTAATTCCGAGGTAGAGCGAATTAGATATTAAAGGACATTTGTAGCTTAATGCGTATATATGAATCACGGTGATGTGATAAGACTCATATATATATATATATATATATATATATATATATATATATATATATATATATAATATACTATATATATATATCTATATATATATATATATATCATATATATATATATATATATATATATATATATATATATCCAGTCCGGTGTGATTGCAATTCACCCCCGCACTCTCCCCCGAAAATCTGGGCTCCAATCAGCTTCTCCCACTGAGTGACTAATCATTTCCCAAATCGCCAGTGCGAGATCGTCCCCGCAACAACCACCCCCCCGCCCCCAAATTCCCCTTTTCCCGATCTCTCCCCTTATATGTGTCCCCCCAGAAGTAACTCAACCAATAATTCCCAAATGGTCATTGCTTCTCTTCCCCTCCTATGAATCACGTCAATCGTCTGTTAACTTTACCAGTTTATAATTTCTCATTCCTCACGCGCAGACAGACATGAATTCACACAGACGCTCATATAATATATATATATATATATATATTATATATATATATATATATATATATGTATATATATATATATATATATATATATATATATAATATATATATATATATATATATATATGCGCATCTGAACACACTTTCTCTCTTATGCAATTCCTTATCCTCTACATTTGATTCAGTCTATACTTCTTATCTTCAAAGTCTAGGCAAAAGGATTAAAGAACTCTGCAAAATATGCAACTGACTTCAATATATATATATATTATATATATATATATATATATATATATATATATATATATATAATAAGTGTTCATCTTTTCGTTGTGCATTAAAAAGCGCTCTGGGTCATTTCTTGAACTTCCAAACACTCGCACAATGCAGTACTCTGAGAGAGAGAGAGAGAGAGAGGAGAGAGAGAGAGAGAGAGAGCGTTTATCGACTAGGACATCATTCCCTCCCCACCCTCTCAACCTAACACCCCCCGAGACTCCCCCCTTCCCCCACGAAGCAGAAACACTTGGGAGAGACTCCTTCCTCCCTTGGCGGCAATGGTCATTCCCCTGTATGTAGCTCCATCTATTTCTTTTCTTTTTCTCATCTCTCGCCTCGCATCTATCGTCGTCCTTCCTACTCCTGTTTCCTGTTTCCTGTGTCCCCTTCCTTTCTCCTTCTTCTATGTCCAAGCAGCATCTCTCTCTCCCATCTCATCTCTCCCTTTCTTTCCTCATCCCCTTTCTGCCAGTCATTTCTTTTTATCTTTTTATGTAGCTGTCATTCCGGAATGGTATATGCTCCTACAACTTTCTTGTTTTTTTTTTTTTTTTTTTTTTTTTTTTTGTATCGTTCCCCTAGGGTCTGTTCTCCTTCTCCCTCGCCCTGCTCTCTGAAGTATCCTTCGAAAGTCCTTTTCTCTCCCTGCAGAGTAGTCCGATAAAAAAAAAGAAAAAAAAAAAAGAAGGGGCTGCCATATCGAAAGAGTCATAAATACTGCGATTAACTGAATAATGCACAACTCAATCAATGACGCAAATATGTCCTCGTCACGGAAGACTACCCTAAGTGACAGTCCCTCCCGGCTTCCACCCCAACCCCCAATACACATACACACGCACGCGCGCACACATCACATCACTTTCTTTGCTCCGACCGTCTCTCTTCTCTCTCTCTCTTCTCTCTCTCTCTCTCTCTCTCTCTCTCTTTTAGTTCACTAGGTTTATTTTTCGTTGCGCCTCCCTCAGTACTCTAGTCTGTTGTTATTTGACTCCTTTTTTTTCTACCTCATTAAGTCTGTCTCCCTCTCATACAATACCTTTTTTGCCTTACTCATTTTTCATATAAATTTCTCCGCTCTGCCTCTCTCTCTCTCTTTCAGTGCTCTTTTCATCTACGGAGTTTCTCTCTCCGTCTCTCTCTCTCTCTCTCAGTTCTCTTTTCATCTACGGATTTCTCTCTCTCTCTCTCTCTCTCTCTCTCTCTCTCTCTCTCTCTCTCCACGCACATTCCTCTTTTCATCTACGAATTTTTGTCTTAATAAGTTTTTTCCCTGGGCTCCCCACTCTCTCTCTCTCTCTCTCTCTCTCTCTCGTTTCTACGACTTCCCCCTCCCTCTCTCAGCTGGCCTCATTTTTCCTGCTGTTTCAAAGTGCCTCATGTGTTAATTTGTAGCCACCTGTTACAGTCGTTTGTTGCAGTTACGTCTCCATAATGCTTTCACTGTCCGTTATTCTTCTATTTTCTGCCGGGTACTGAACTACCAGGCAGAACCTTTGTGAAATGGCGGTTTGTGTGTGTGTGCGTGTGTGTGTGGTGTTATCGTGAATTTGTA
>NC_061107.1:101197479-101229979 GCF_015104395.2 Macrobrachium nipponense
TCCTCGTGAAAATTTCTATCAGGATACTGGTTTCCTTTTTCTCTACGGATAATAATAAAGAAATTAGCATGGCCGGATATCTGGTCAGACCATCCCCTATAAAATCTACATATATAGTCCGACCTCGGTTTAATTCGGTCTAGTAGTTTCGTTGTATATCATGTGTGTATGTTTGCATGCACATATGTATGTATGTAAAAAGTTCTGTGCATAAGCAAAATCGTAATTGTATATATATATCATGTGTGTATGTATGCATGCACGTATGTATGTATGTAAAAAGTTCTGTGCATAAGCAAAATCGTAATTGTATAAGCCTGCCCAGTCGATAACACAATTAGCTTCACGAACATGGACGAAATTTGCGGTGTTTTGATTTTCATATCTTAAATTCCCACCCCTTTTTTTAATTAACAAAATCCACTTCGAGAATGCAGCTTTCCAGGAAGAAGGCCAGTTCCAGCAACAAAATGAAGACCAAAAGATTTCTTGCCAGGTTTCCCTCAAACCCGATGTCTTCCAGAACCCCAGGAGCAATCAGCGTTTCCCGCAATCTATGGCGTCGTGTATCACCGGAGAAAATATCCAAGGGATCCCTGGGTCCCTTGGCATTATTAACGATCGTTACTGTAAACAAGTAACGCTTTTCATTGTTCTCGGCCTCACACCGACGATGTCTTTCTTTTGCCGGGAGTGTCCGTGAGAAACACCCAAGACCGAGTGTTTGACCTTTTGCTCAGTCAAAAGCGCTTACAAACAACGATGCCTGCTTTCCTTGTGCGATTCGGATTTATGACCTTTCATTTCTCTTCTGAACTCAACTCTTGAGACTATAGTATGTGTATATTATATATATATATATATATATATATATATATATATGTGTGTGTGTGTGTGTGGTGTGTGTGTGTGTGTGTGTGTGTGTGTAGTACACTCTACGTGGCTCTTTCGCATTAATACCTTTTCATCTATGAGAAGGTATTTTACGACTAACGTTAATTTGGTGGCTTCATAGTCGGCTAACTATTGGGTAACGAATACTTTCCTTGGGTGAACAGATACACAACTGTTTTTAACTGAACCTATCCATACATCTCACAAAAAAAAAAAAAAAATCACCGAAACTTTAACTTCCGAATTTTGTATATGTAGCTACGCACTCATAGCAAAAACGATCGTTTACAACTGTAAAAACTAAAATAAAATATTACAAAAGACCAATTTATCTTCTAGCTGACATTTGAAATATCCCTTTAGCCAAAACAATACCAGTGGGGATGTTATCAGCCACATGACAGGGAACTGTTCAGACGAACATAACCTTTTGCAGATACTGGTGCGGCCGAATACCTCTGGAGATATGTGGCATTCTACATCCGGAATCTCGATCTGAAACTCCACGCAAACACACGTTAGCTGGACATAACATCACGCACAATAACCTTCATAAAATAGTAAGTTCCCAGACAGATGGTGACGGTCCATCTGCTTTGTATGTCATGGGGCGCATCGGGTTACAATGGCTGTGTCGTGGCAGTAATCATTACTTGTCCCTTTGGAGGAAAAAAAGAAAAAAGAAAAAAAGGGAGCTACAAATGTAACTAGAGAGTCGTAAAAAGGTCACTCGGTGCCACGCATGATAGTGAATGGAATGAAAGTCTGACCATTCCTAGTTCCTCGTTAGACAAGTGCTTTACGTGCTCGTCTACCGTTTCGGTAGTACTGACTTAATATTCCCAGCTCTGCAACGTGGAATCAGAGGAATTTGTTTCTGGTGATTACAAATTAATTTCTCGATATAATGTGGTTCGGATCCCACAGTAAGCTGTACTAGGTCTCGTGGCTAGGAAATCACCAATCGGTTCCTAGCCACGTAAAAATTATCTAATCCTTCGGGCCAGCCTTAGGAGAGCTGTTAATCAGCTCCAGTGGTCTGGTTAAACTATGATATAACTTACCATTCTTTATGGCTTTCGAGGTGTCATTTATTCATTCCTTGCATTCTGGCGTTTTGCAGCGATTCGGTTTAGTATCTTCCTACACCAGATAGCAACTTCCTGAACTACGTACTTTACATTCTCAATTCAGCACATGACACATGCGACAAGCACAAGTGTTTGAACGGATGTTTGAGTCAGTAATTAATTATATACACAGGTGTTCCAAAGAAATTATGCATGATACGTGGGGTAAAACTTCTACGAGCTATTTACTGTAATTATAAATAGTTTCCTTCCGACTATTCATCATAACGAAATAAGCAGATTCAAGCTATACATTATCTCTCTCTCTCTCTCTCTCTCTGTTACACTTCAAATTTGTTATTTTCCCTCTATTACACACTGTAAATATTGCTCTCTCTCTCTCTGTCTCTCTCTCTCTCTCTCTCTCTTTTACACTTAAGAATTTTAACTTTACTACACACTGTAAATCTCTCTCTCTCTCTCTCTCTCTCTCTCTCTCTCTCTCTCTCTCTCTGTTACACTTTAGAATTTTAACTTTACTACACACTGTAAATATCTCTCTCTCTCTCTCTCTCTCTGTTACACTTCATATTTTTAACTTAGTTACACGCTGTAGATATTTCTCTCTCTCTCTCTCTCTCTCTCTCTCTCTCTCTCTCTCTCTCTCTCTCTCTCCACCGATGTCTTCATAAAAGGATATGTATAATTGTGGGAATGTCCCTGGAGCACAAAGCCATTTTTTTTTTATTCTCGGTTGTTATTACATCCGGTCGCTATTGTTTAACCGCTGCTGATAGTAATTACTGTCTAATATGATTCTCTCTCTCTCTCAAAAGAGTCTTCACTTGTGGATTACATTCATCCTATTTCTCACGGCTTCTGTTCTCAGAGACGAGTGGGGAGAACTACGAACGGATACAGGTATTCCATGAATCCACAATTACAAGGAAAATGTCCACTTGGAAACTTGGGCCAACTGGTAAAGCTGACATCTACTTCTGAGACTGAAGCTGCACAACAACAATAACAACAACAGCTATTTCCTAAGGACTTCTGGTTGTCCTGACCTCATAGGATATGTTGCATTTTTGGGTGATGTTCAATTTTTTTTTTTTTTTTGTCTCATTAAAAATTCAACAGTCCTTTCCTTCAACTGTTCGAATTTGTAAACAAATACTATCATAAGCAGTTTAGAAAAAAATCTCTTATTAACTTTCCGTATAGTTCATACATACATATAAGCATATTTTAGGATATGTATATTATATATATATATATATATATATATATATATATATATATATATATATACATATATATTCTAATACATGCATTTCAGCGAATACCACAAGTAAATAACAGGCAGAAGTTTAGTACCAGGAGCTTTTATGTTTACACCCGTTTGTTCTGTCATTTTCCTGTTGAGATTATATTATATATATATATATATATATATATATATATATATATATATATATATATATATATATATCATAAAACAACATAAGCAGCAATACAATTCATTGCAAGTTAAAAATCCCAAGATCCTCATTCACACTCAATAATTATCCTTTCTTATTTAGCCCACTCCACTTCCCAGCCCCTTCTCCCCCAACCCCCGCCACCCTCGACCTCTCTTGTTTAAGAAAACCTGGCTGAAATGAAAACTGACGCTCACAGGTCCCAAGATGAGTCGTCCTAAAACGTGACTGGGAAAAGATAGCATTATTTTCCTCTTAGTCTTCCTCCAATTCCTATTTATGGACCTTTTTTGGGGCTGTGTTTCTCCTATCTAATTTGGCGTACCTGGGCTTTGTCAGATACAGCCGACTCAGCTATTAATTGTGGTCCTGAAGGCGCTTCTCTTTCACCTTCGGCCTCCCAAAATCCACCACCATTTCCCCCGTTGTATTTTTGGTTTCTTCACACACAACCTCACAACACGAAACTGACTTGTTTATTCGTGTTTTTCCTCCTCTTCTCTCAACATTTGCATTTTATTAATTCCTTGCTTCGCGTATTATATGGACGTCAATTTGTTAAGTCAAGAAATTCATTAAATGCACTCATAACTAATACAGCATTACAATTATTCTCTGTCCGCGATATCTAACTTCATATCCCGGGTGTTTTATCATCTACACCAAATTATAATAATTTTCTTACTCATTAATACCAAAGTATCCACCATCCTGTCCTTCTGTTTTTTTTTTTTTTTTTTTACTTGAACCTCATTCACAACCTCTACAGCTTAACATGACTGTTTCACATTCAGTATTTTAAATCTCACGCTATATTCTAGTTCTGTTTATTCTTACGTCTATTATGTGACATAGTTCATGGTCATTTCTTTTTCAGTAAGTCTGTATACAATTTATAATTTTAGCACAAGTTCTCTGGTCAATCCAGCCCTCTTTAAAAAAGAGAGGGAAAAAATATATACATATGTATATATATATATATGATATATATATATATATAGTATATATGTGTGTATTTTTTTATCACATCACCATGATTCATATACATGAATCAAGCTATGTATGTCCTTTATTATACAATTCAGTATGAAACTATATCAATTCTGAGGTAGAGGTAATTGAACATTAAAGGACATTTACATATATATATATATATATATATATATATATATATATATATATATATTATATATATATATATATATTTATATGGACATACATCTGCCAACAACTTGGGCGTTTTAATGTTCTGCCGGAGTATTTATAATGGATAAATATGCATTTTCTTGCCCAATACAAAAAAAGTAAAGGAAAAAAATTAAAAGAAAACAACTCAATAAAGACGCGAAGGAAAGCTAGAGCGGCCGGGTATTATTTTCAGTTAATCTGGAAACAGCCTCAATTGCATGGCGGGGCCTAATGCCTGCCTCGACTAATTCCCGAGCACTCGGACTAATGCTGGCGTCTGGCTAATGCCCCAACGCGATTAATTCCCGTTCCACTTCATTCCCGGATGCCAGATGAAGCGTTTCCTCTCCAGATTCCCCCATACGATTCCCATGGGAATGCTTTTATACGATTCCCTCCTCATCCTGAAGACGCTCCGCTATGGGAGTGGATCTATCTTTTTCCTTCTTGTTCTTCTTGTTCTTGTTCTTGTTCTTCTTCTTCTTCTTCTTCTTCTTCTTCTTCTTCTTCTTCTTATTCTTCTTTTGTTCCTTTCTTAATAAAAAAGTACAAAAGCCCACTTAGATTTAGAAGATGCATTCGCGTGCGTTTGTTTGTTTACTTTCCGTAAACTTCCTCATGCGCTTTCACTCATACGCCAAGCACAATCAAGTATACAATAGCCTGCAGGCAGTTCTCTCTCTCTCTCTCTCTCTCTCTCTCTCTCTCTCTCTCTCTCTCTCATCCCTCAAGGCCAAAAAAAAAAAGATGAATTGGTTAAGAGAGAGAGAGAGAGAATGAATGCTTCAAGAGGTTGAATACGAGCACACCAAGAGAAGAATAGCTAAGGGGGCCAGGAACAATATAGAAGCTCGATGAATGTACAGAGATGTTGAATGTAAGACAACAAACAAAGGAGAATGACGGGAGGGGAATTACTTAAGGTACACAACATTAACTAAGAAAGAAGAAAGATTTCCTATAGTGAAATGGAGCTAAAGACGCCGTATTACCACTAAGTTTTATTTTCAATAATCTCTGTGTTTCCGCATACAAAAGCACGGTCACTTTAATGTGTGTTTAGTATGTACTATGTATGTATTTACATAGATTATATATATATATATATATATATATATATATATATATATATATTATGTGTATGTTTTATTTATATAATCAAAATAATATATTTACACTCTTTGCACACATCACATAATACGTTGGTCGATTTTACTTTCATGCAAATATAATGGTGCCACCACTTCAGTATATACCCACCCGTAATTCGTTAATAAGTGGGAGAATATCCCGAAGAGAATAACAAGGGATGACGCTTTTATAACTTTCGTTAAATAAATCATTTCTGGTGATAAATCACGTTGCAAATTAATAATACGTGCAAATCCAGAAATGCAATTCATGAGGCTTTTACAAAGCTAAATAAATATTTTAATTATTTTTATTAAGCAAAAGACGTTTTACCTTTCACACCCAAATCTCTCAGTATTTACTTCAAGGGGGCCGCCCACACATGGCGTTACTATTATTGACGTTGCCAGTGAAGCAGTAACGAACCTGATCCTCTGATGAACACTAAGATGCAAGTGAACTGGTCCTGGTTGTGCTTTATATATATACATATATATATATATATATATATATATATATATATATAAATACTAGTATATATATATTAAATATATATATATATATATATATATATATATATATATATATATATATATATATATATATATAATATATATATATATATATCATTCGAGCTACAAATGTCCTTTAATATCTAATTTCGCTCTACCTCGAATTGATATATTTTCATATATGTACCGAGGGGGTTCGATCCCATGGGGGTACGAAATTATTATCAACTAAAAAAATTCCCCTCGGTACTATATGAAAATATATCAATTCCGAGGTAGAGCGAATTAGATATAAAGGACATTTGTAGCTCGAATGATTATATGAATCACGGTGATGTGATAAATATTCATATATATATATATATATATATATATATATATATATATATATATATATATATATATAAACAAAATTTTTACTAGTCATATATATACCTATAATATATAGTATATATATATATATATATATATATATATATATATATATATATATATATATATATATATATATATATATATATATTATATATATATGAAAGTATATTACATTTGTATATGTATACATAATCTACTGGTCACTTTTTTCAAATTTACTCATGTACTGAATAACCACAGCGCCCTCTCAAAATTCCCGCGATTTTGTCACTCTTTAAAATATGACTGTCACTGCAAAGTCTATGATCCGAATATGGACACCGGGGGAAGGATTCGAACCCACACCCGCTACCTCAGATCGCGGGTAACATTAACACGTGATCCTGATCAGGCGGTTCTGATCGATGAGGCGTGTGTTCGAACCCTGCCACAGGTGACAGAATTTCCTCATTTGGATGTTAGGCTTTGCAATTACAGGGTGTTTTGTGTGTGTGTTGTGTGTGTATGTATATATATATATATATATATATATATATATATATATATATAATATATATATATATATATATAAGCGCATACCACAAAGTAAATGATAAGCAGAAATCCATGCGCTTATCAACTAAAAAAAATTCCCCTCGGTACTATATGAAAATATATCAATTCCGAGGTAGAGCGAATTAGATATTAAAGGGACATTTGTAGCTCGAATGATTTATATGAAATCACGGTGATGGGGTACGAAATTATTATCAACTAAAAAAAAATTCCCCCTCGGTACATATATGAAAATATATCAATTCCGAGGTAGAGCGAATTAGATATTAAAGGACATTTGTAGCTCGAATGATTTATAGAATCACGGTGATGTGATAAATATTCATATATATATATATATATATATATATATATATATATATATATATATATATATATATATATATATATATATATATTATATATAAACAAAATTTTTACTAGTCATATCTAATACCTATAATACTATATATATATATATATATATATATATATATATATATATATATATTATATATATATATATATATATTATATATATATATATATATATAAGTATATTTACATTTGTATATGTATACATAATCTACTGGTCACTTTTTTCAAATTTACTCATGTACTGTAATAACCACAGCGCCCTCTCAAAATTCCCGATTTTGTCACTCTTTAAATATGACTGTCACTGCAAAGTCTATGATCCGAATATGACACCGGGGGAAGGATTCGAACCCACACCCGCTACCTCAGATCGCGGTAACATTAACCACGTGATCCTGATCAGGCGGTTCTGATCGATGAGGCGCGTGTTCGAACCCTGCCACAGGTGACAGAATTTCCTCATTTGGATGTTAGGCTTTGCAATTACAGGGTGTGTGTGTGTGTGTTGTGTGTGTATGTATATATATATATATATATATATATATATATATATATATATATATATATATATATATATATATATATATAAGCGCATACCACAAGTAAATGATAAGCAGAAATCCATGCGCTTTCGTCTTTGAATTTCTGCCTATCATTTTCCTGTGATATTCCCTTATTTAATGAAGTCACGTACATCATCTGTGATTTTTTAAGTGTATATATATATATATATATATATATATATATATATATTATATATATATATATATTATACTATATCGGTTACAATATATCTAATTACGTACCCAAATATATATATAGTATATATATTATCATATATATATATATATATATATATATATATATACATATATTTATATAATAATTGTATTTAAAGCTACAAGAGCAGAAAAATGGAGAACTACCCCCAAAAGGAGTGTCTGCTGAATGAAGGTGGAAAGATTGGAAAACGGGATTAAAACCAAGAAGTCCAGGACGGGGAGGAAGAGCTTGTACGTACGACTCCCATCCCTTGATATGACCCTTCTCCCTACCACCCCTCACCCACCAGACCCCACGAACACAGAGGCCCCCCCTCCCCCCTCTTCTCCGTGATCAAGGCCTTGGGCGGTGGCGAGGCAAAGGAGGAGATCCAGAGCCTGGAAGGGGTGAGGGAGCGAGGAAGGGAGGTCTCGGTAACTCTGATTTCAACCTAATTATGCGTTTCCAAGGAAGAGACGATGGAAGTCTTATTCCCAGAGCATAAATGAGTCTATAATGATATTATTAGTATCATTCGGAAAGGAGGATTTTTCGGGAAAAGGGGAAAAGAAAAAGACCAGAGGAATGAAAGCACTGTGTTCAAGATGAATAATTATTATGACCGTCGGGGAAGGGTACGGCTTCTTCTTTTCCGTGAAACATGCGCCTATTATTATTTTTTCTTTTTATTCTTTTTCTTTGCTTATGGATTTGTTTGCGTGCATTTTTCTGCAGGAACCAGAGGAGTCTTGTTAGGGAAAAGAAAAATTTAACTAGTTCATATGAACGTTGCTGTTATAATAACTCTTATTTGTGGATGATAATACTGCTGTTGCTTAAACTGGTTCTAATTTGACGATGCAATTATGATCACTGCCTTCAAAGTCAAGTCTTAATCCTGAATAATAGTCAACTAAACAGTCAGATGAAAACAGAGAACACAAACATTTCAAAACACTGTTCAGAAGAGAGAGAGAGAGAGAGAGAGAGAGAGAGAGAGAGAGAGAGAGAGAGAGTACAGGGGAAGCGTTTAGGTTGAAAATTCAATTTTCCTTTATTTCTCTTCCCCTTTCATTCTCAAAAATCAACTTTGGCTTCACCATATGGTATCCCATGAAGGAAAAAAAAAAAACAGACAGGCGGACGATGATCTCAAAGATGACTGGAATTCCTTACCTGAAAAGTTTCTTCGAGAAAAAAAAATCTCTATGTTTTGTTTTTTGCGTGCTCTCTCTCTCTCTCTCTCTCTCTCTCTCTCTCTCTCTCTCTCTCTCTCTCTCTCTCTCTTGTGTCACTAGCACGGTGTTCTGTCTTTATCCAATTTCTTTCACCTTCAGATTCACATTTTGTTTTGCAGTTATATTTCAGGGAATGAATCTCCTTCCTCTCCACCACTTCTGTCTCCTTCTGTGAGCAAATACCTGGCTTGATTCTGTCTGTTTGCCAGACCATCTCTTCCCCGTTTCTCTCCAATTATCACCTACGGCTTCGCAAACAAATCTCGGGTTAAGATTTTCTCTCCCCTCTCTACAATTTCTTTCATCTCAGCATCACCTTTGCTTTCGAAATAAATCTCCGGGTAAGAAGATTTCGGTTTCTTTCTAAAAACCTCTTCTCTCCTCCAGATTTAGCTGGGGAGAGGAAGGACTAGTACGATTTCCCTTAAACCTTCCTCTAACATTCCATTTTTTTTTTAACCCAAAGTCGAGAACTTTCATTTCTCTTTTCGAAATTTTACCATAATTTTTTTTTTCTCCTTCTTCTTTGTGTTCCCGTATCCGGTGTCTGTGTGTCGAGGAACTCTTTCTTATCTCGCATTTTTATCTCTCATTTCCCCAAAAGTGACTCCAGTCATTTTTCGCTCGATTTTTTTAAGTTATTTATAATTCCCCCTCGGCCGCCTTGCGATTCCCAACGCCCTCGGAACTCATCCTTATCTTTATTTTTCCAGTGATGGGGAACCTAACATTCTTCCTGAAAATGAATTGATTAGTCTCATTCACTTCTTTTATGAATAAAGCAGCCGAGAAGGGGTCCCCTATCTTTCAATTTCAGACCAAACTGAAACGTCCTCGCTGTCTTTGAAGCTCAATTTCGTTTTCTTATATCTACTGTGTGTCTCAAGTACTGGATTTAGTTTCGTTGTAGCTCACACGTATTTTTTCATCTCATCATTATAACTAATTCAACGCCATCTACCGTCAGACCCCTTCCATTAAATCAATACCCGATTTTCTCAGAAGTTCCTCTGGCCAAGGGATTTTTCTTCATTTCGCTTCAAATATCATTCCCTTTACGATTATATTCACATTTCCGATCCCTTTTGACGACGAATTTCTAGGCCTACAGCCTCTTGCCCTAAGGATATCTAAATGAGCAGGTCCTCATCAAATATACATTTATGGTAATGTAATTGAAGTAAAAAGTTCCTCGTAGGATTCTCCAGGCGATGCGAAGACAGCAACTTATTCCTCATAATAATCATACGATAGTTATAACGAACTTAGTGACACCCTGTGGAATCTGCCACCATCCCCCCCCCCCCTCTCTCTCTCTCTATATATATATATATATCCTACAACCTGTCTGCTGCCTGTCAGGACTTGGTGATGCCGAGTTACAGTACTCTCTCTCTCTTCTCTCTCTCTCTCTCTCTCTCTCTCTCTCTCTCTCTCTCTTTGTATGTGTTTATTACGTAAGCTATTTATCTTTTTGGAAACTTTTCTGAAAAAGCCTCGAATTGAAGATTCAGAAGATAATACACACATACAGAGAGAGAGAGAGAGAGAGAGAGAGAGAGTCATGCTAATTAATATCTTTACAACTTCTTTGATTAAGCGACCTGGATTTAACATGGAGATTTAAAGTCATCCATTAATAATAGAAGCCATTCTCTTAAAGTTAATGATACGTATGCAAAGGATAAAGGGAAACCTTTTTTTAACCCTTCTTTCTCATACAGAGTACAAAGTGTTAGATCAAAGGATCCGTCTGGGATCATAATAACAATGACTCTAATAGAGACGTTAAATTTAGATTATTGAAAGATTTCCTCTCTCTCTCTCCTCTCTCTCTCTCTCTCTCTCTCTCTCTCTCTCTCTCTCTCTCTCTCTCTCTCATATTGCAATAATAATATGATCTTTAGTCATATTATTAAATTCAGAGTATAGTTTATATATCCTTTAGAAAGTTTTTTTTTTCAGAAATTAAGTTAACACTGCTAACAGATTTCACACAAATGTAGTTGGACCAAACAGTCATCAAAAGCCTTCAACAAGAATAACATTAAAAACTTAATAACAAAAAAGAATGAATTAATAATGAATCTTATGATATAAAATCAATCAATGAAATACTTCCAGCTACTAAGTGCTCAATAGTGTGAAGAGAGGTAGTTGGAGTGGTTGGACAGTAAAGTTGGAAAATTTTATATGTATATATATATATATATATATATATATATATATATATATATATATATATATATATAGTGTGTGTGTGTATGTGTATACACACACACACACACACACACACACACACACACACACATATATATATATATATATATATATATATATATATATATATATATATATATATATAATATATGCTACAAAAATTCGAGATTTGAATAATATTCATTAAACAGAGAAAAACAAACTAATATGACGAATAATGTAGAAGCTTAAGACTGCATACAAAAAAATAAAAATAAAAATAAAAACTCCGGGCGAAAACTTTGAAGGCAACTTCAACTTCCCTCTTAAGCAAAACAACTGAGCAACAATAATCTAAGAGGCTTTGAGCGCTGAGCTCCTCGGGAGGAGAAAAAGACAGAACCCAGGCCGTTATTGTAATGCATTGCAATCAGCCGCCATCTTTCTAATACAGTCTTAAGATGATTGGGAGTCCCTGACTTAACACCTTGGCACCTGATCTCTTTGATCCTCCTCCTCCTCCTCCTCCTCCTCCTCCTCCTTCTCCTCCTCCAAGATTATCTTTCTGGTTTCCGTCCTGTGCGCTGTGTGTGAGTTTGTGTCCGTCTGTTTTTGTGTGGTTAGTCTGTTGTGTGGATCATTGTATACTTACTTTAGTTAACACTGTTAGTTGCACCACGGATTCCTTAAATTCAAGCTTCATGTTGACACAGAGAGAGAGAGAGAGAGAGAGAGAGAGAGAGAGAGAGAGAGCTGCACGGATTCCTTAAATTCAAAATTCAAGTTTCTTCATGTTTTTAAAGTGACAGAGAGAAAGAAAGAGAGAGAGCTGCACGGATTCCTTAAATTCAGGCTTCATGCTGACAAACTGAGAGAGAGAGAGAGAGAGAGAGAGAGAGAGAGACTGGCACAGCTAACGACAAGAAAAAATGGGACCACTTCTGATCTCAACACAAATTATTTTTGTTCTTTAAAAAAAAAAAGCAAGAAATTATCTCAACACAAATTGTTTTTGTTCTTTAAAAAATAGAACAAGGACGTAGACAGAGACAAGAAAAGAGAGAAACAGAAGCAGGATAATTAGCATGGGATGTAAACAATTGAGATTCCTACCTGAGAAAAAATAAATGTCGCAGAGAGTTTCTCCACAAAAGCTCCTTCTCCACTTCAATTTTGTGAATTGGATGCTAAACGGTATTTGTGGCCTTGCAATATAACATGAATATATATATATATATATATATAATATTTATATATATATATATATATATATATATATATATATATATATATATATAACATATATATATATATATATATATATATATATATAGTATATATATATATATATATATATATATATATATATATATATATATATATATATATGCCGTTTATGATCTAATTCGCTCTACCTCGGGAATATTAAATGTAATTATCTTTCGGTGATATTGGATATTAAAAGACATTTGTGGCTTAATGTTTGTTTGTGCATGTGAGTGTCACGGCGATGTGATAAAAATTCACATTATATCTATCTATCTATCTATATATATATATATATATATATATATATATATATATATATATATATATATCGTAATCTGTAATAAACATAAACATCCATCATCGCTGGATGCGAGCACACCCGGGCGGCGATCCACAGAAGAAACATTAAACAAAACAACAATGTATATACAATGCCCTCGGCTTTGTACTATGTTTACATAGCTAGTGCTCATGTTGTACAAAAAACGGCGAACTCGTAAACACTAGATATTTAACACTTTTTAAGCCTACGAGTACCCAAAGGCCGCTCTCTATGAGAGAAGAAATTTCCTAACAATGTCCGTGTTGTGCGCTGTTAGGCCTACGAGTTCACCAGAGAGAAGTTATATACAAGTCCCCTTTTGTATATTTCCCTAGAAAATTATAGGGTGATTACCAAGCCTTACAACTGCACAAATATCGTCGGTCGGTGTAGTCACAAAATTATTAGTTGTGAATGACGTCATTCGGAAGTGTCTCTCTCTCTCTCTCTCTCTCTCTCTCTGTCAATCAGGATTAAGTGTAGAAACATAATATTTATTTCTATCTTATATTTGCACGTGATGCTTCCCCGCCCTCCTCTCTATCTCTCTCTCTTACACACACAAAAGGCTACTATGTATCTGCTATTTTATACCAATGTTCTTCTCTCTCTCTCTCTCTCTCCTCTCTCTCTCTCTCTCTCTTACAAAAGGCTTTGTATCTGTTTTTACATACCAATGTTCATCTCTCTCACTCTCTAACTCTCTCTCTTCCTCTCTCCCTCTTTCTCTTACACACACAAAAGGCTACTATGTATATGTTATTTTATACCAATGTTCATCTCTCTCTCTCTCTCTCTCTCTCTCTCTCTCACACACACACACAATGAAGGCTATTATTTATTTGTTAGTTTATACCAAATGTTCATTACTAATTTTAATAGCATGCACAAAGTCGCATCCACGTTAGAATCTAAATAAACAATTGGCATAAGTGGAGTATCTGGCCCGTTTCACACAGGAAAGGTAAACATGGAGCCTTTGTGTACACGTATTGTAAACAAACAAGTATGGCATGTAACCGTGGCAGCTACATAGAGTTCAGTCCCTGTTCGAAAGGGGAAGGGGGGGAGACCTGGGGCCACCCACCCCGACCCACGTTCCAACCCATGCAGGGGAGAAACACGGCGGCCAAAAGAGTTCCTGACATTATTCTCCTTTTTTTTTTTAATTACTCAAAAACTTTTATGCATGCTTTGTATTTTATTGCCTTTATCAATGCGTAATTTGTGGAAGGGCGATTTTTTTTTCTACAGAAAGGTTTTTATAATTATAGATAAAAATGGGTAAACGCAATTTATAGCGAGTTAAGTTTTATTTGGCAAAAAAAAAAAAATCCTTTGCGGGATTAGTTTACTGCCGTCCTTTTATCTGGATCAGACTTACTAATAACTATTTTTTTTCTGTTTACCCATGAATAGAATGCTAAAGACATAAAATGAGATTTAAAAATATAAACATTGGTTATTAAAGAGTGTAACGCTCTTGGACATGTTGAAGCTGGAATTGCTGTGTTACACTTAACAGAAATTCGTAATGTAGATTTCACTTAGCGACTAATAGAGCTATTTGTCGGCAAGGAAGCGAAGAGTTTATACTTGCTGTCGTGTGAACAGCACAGAAATAGCAAAATGATTGTCTGATGGAAGTATTTAGCAAAAATAAATGGAGGTCTTTACGTCGTGAACCACTGACCTACTTCTGCTCGTCAAACAAGGACTAACATACAAAAATATATAGTATTCTATATTTATACGTGTGAATATAAACTACTGATTTAAGGCTTGGGCAACTAGTTATCCTAACGTAGAAAATTATAATTATACTCATAAAAAGTGGCATGAAATACTTTCCTAATAATATGAAATAAACATATTATTCTCTCTACGCCTACCGTCTCCTCTTCAAATTAGAAGTTTTACTTAAACAGACATCTACGCAGAAAGAACATTCTTAAGAACGAGGAAACAAAATCTTAAGGATAAGTAAAGGATCATAGAATGAAATTGATGCTCGCTATTTCCAAGAAAAAACTCTTAAAAACATGGATAATATTTTTTCAAAATAAAATTAAAAGAACTTCGTTGCAAATGCCTCCTAACCTGTATTACTACCCTAATACTAATCTCCCCGCATTTTAATACATTTATTATCTATTTATCACCTTATTAATTTATTTTTCCTTTTTTAATACGTGAAATATCTTCTTTCTGTATTTTCCCTTTACTCCCTCTTACTTCTTCCTAATGAACACCATATTCTTTGGATGCCTGAATTTCGAGTCAATGGCTTCCCTTGGCGGACATGAATGAATAGGGTTCACCTGCTGAATAATAATAATAACCTGACGGATATCAGAAGATACCCCCAATCGCAGCCGTGTATAGAGACCTCCATATACACGGCTCTGCCCCCAATGAACGAGATCTGCTTCTGCTTTTGCACGGGCAAAAGCAGAGGCTCTCGCCTATCCTGACACTCCTATTCTTAGCTCTTGTCACACTGATATGAGAATCAGCTGCATTTAGAACCCACTGACACCGAAGCTTTGTTTTGTTGCGTTTCTTCTTTCGAAACCCGTTGCTGCGCATTTTTTTTTTTCTAAGGAAATTCAGACTGGCGTTCTTCAATTTCTCTCTCTTATGATAAAATATCCGTGCATTTTAAGAAATATGTATACGATGCAAAAGATAAAACTCAATAAATGTAAAACTTTTTTATACCCGATTTTAAGTTCTAAGCGTAAAATAAAAATGACACGTATCGCCCTCACTTTTTGGCGTTCCTCTCTCTCTCTCTCTCTCTCGCTCTCATCGTCTCTCTCTCTCTCGTCTCTCTATTATATATATATATATATATATATATTATATATATATATATATATATATATATATATATATAATATATATATAGATATAGATAATATATATATAGATAGGATATAGATATATATAGATATATATATATATATAGATATAGATATAGATAGATATAGTATATATATATAGTATATTATATATATATATATATATATATATATATATTATATATATACTATATATCCGTGAATATCTAAGAAATGTGTCCATTAAAATGACACAGTAAACCCGATAACCGTTTTCGTGCCTGGCATTTGAAGGAACCTCAAGAGCTTAATGCTTTGCGTTCCTTTGTTTCATGAGGAGGCCTTCGGCGAGAGCAACGAATCGACAGCCTATCATTCTCGGAGCCTAAAGAGAAAATAAAAAGCCGACAGCAATTTCAATGAAAGGTTATTAGGAAAAAAAAGAATACGAAGACAAAATCAGCATATAAAGGGGGAAAAAGTGAGCAGAGGACATAATTAGATAAAAAAACAGCCAATTAAAAGTTTTTCAAAGACATAAACAGAATAAAAGTCAAATGAAGAAAAAAAAAGTTAAATTCAAACGACAGTAGCCTTCAGTCTTTTATTTACAGGAATTTCTGACTGCATTCTTTATTACAATCAAGGAACCGTTCCAATTATAATCCTTCAGACAGAATTCAACGTCCCTCGAACCTCGATGAAATTTCGGGGTCTATCGACCACGTCCCCATTAATCATTATCACGTCTTCTTCAATTAATGCCAAGCAACATTTGTTACGCAAATTCACGAGTAAAGATTCAATTACCGTATAATACTCAAAATGGTTGCAATTACCTGTAATTCCTTTTGCCGTGCAGACAGGCACGCAATATGGCTCTGAAAGATTGATATGTCTGCGTGATTTACTTCGAGGGACTAATTGCGGGAAAATGTGACGTTCGGAGATTTATAATGAACGCATTTACTATCCAGAGGGTGTAATTCCGCTACATGTTCCTCGAAATTATAAGGTCTGTTCACAGTTAACCTGTCGCTTTACGCAAAACGCCCTAAAAAGTAGCAGGGCAACAATATTTTCGTGTGTTTGATCAAAATGCGTGTGTCCAAATTTCCACTTATCAAGTCGTTAACCATGCAACATTATGTTTCATATACAGATAAATATATTCTTACTTGACATCGTACTGATAAGGTTATTACCGAAACCGAAATGTTGGCGTCATTCAAAAATACTCATAGTAGAATGAGTCTTGAAATGGAGATACAAATCCACAGTTATGAATGGGTACAAATATGTTCAAAAATAAATCTATTCTCACAGCTTACGGGAATCTGTTCGAATCCCTTTTTCAACTGAAAATTGGAATCGAACAGATTCCCGAAAGCTGTCTAAAGCAACTTATTTTTAATCTGTACCAATACATCACTGTGAATTTTTGTCTCCGCTGGCTTCATTATAACGCCACACTCCGTGGAGTTAGGATGCTGTAATTACCAAAGGAATAACAAATAAAACAAATGACTGTCTACATACCTAGATGTAAGTCCTATTGTACTTTGCGCAGGATCCTTCTGTCCAACATATAACTAATTCTTGGGGGTAAACTTACAGAGGAAAACGTAGGTAATTTTCACTTTAATAATTTACCCGTAAATATATAACACTATGTCTAATTTAAATTTCTCCAGCAGTCTAAAATGCTTCCTATTTCAAGTTAATAATTTAACCGTAAATATATAAGACTACGTCTTATTTAAATTTCTTCATCAGTCTAAAATGCTGCCTATTTCAAGTCTTTAATCACATGTTTCTTCATTTTTTAAATTCACAATTTACCGCCATGAAAATATAATCGCACTCAACAGTTCAAAAGTAACAATACTTTTCAGTTAACATCCTTTAAAAAACAAAAACTAACGCCATCTAACCAAACTTTCAAAAATCAATCAATCAAAAATCAACTATAGAGATTATAATAAAATTTACCTTACAGTTTATAGATATCTTTAGATAAATACGTATTTACAAGATATTCTAATTGCTTATTTTTTCAGTAACTGCTTAGGTAGGAAGGAAGGAATATAGAATTTTGGTCAAAGACCAAACGCTGGGACCTATGAGGTACAGTAAAAAGAATGGAAGGGGTTGCAGCTAAGGGCCGAAAGGGATGCTGCAAAAGAAACCTTAAGTAACTGTTGTGGCATCTAAGCCACAAATAAAAATCATTTCCGCTTTCTTTAAATACACGCGACTCATTGTGACAGTGATATCTGAACCGACATCTCTTCATGTTTCAATAAAAATGGGACAGCGATAGATGCGCATTTGGGTGTGCAATTAATGGGCAACTTTTTTTTCCAGCCTAATGTTATAATTGCAATCACTCTCCTTTTGCAACAGAATCGCAATATTCCATTTTGACAGATGGAAGGTTACTCCCATTTTTCAAAACTCTGTTTGCTTTTATAGAGATTAATTAGTGACAGTTTTGTTAGCTTTGCAGAATTACTGCGCATGGCATATTTGTAGTACCTATTCATTTGTAACTTTTACTAATTACCGTACTAGGTATTCAACTCGAATTTTTACTTATACGATAAATATCGTGTACGTAAAACGAAATTCCTTACGAAATTTGAGTAAATTATGTTAACACTTTCTCCCAGATTTTGTTGTTGTACTTGTGATTATCTTCATCTCCCCCACGCTTGTAAAATAAAAATAGGTTAAATTTTAATTTAGAATTATAAATTGACATTATGTATACTGCTAGAATAAGCGGAATCTGATATTAGAAGTTACCCCACAGATGGTAAACCTTTTATGACATAAAAGGCACAAAACGCCTTTTCAAATACTATTCAACATCGGAACTAATGCATTCCACTACAGAATGCAAATAGCAATATCTCTAAGTAATGGTAACATTATCATTTCTCCAAAGCATCTACACGCAAACCAGTTGTAAAATTCTGCACTCTTCATTACCAGATTCATCTCTCTTTTTCTTGAGCAATAACAAGCTTTTCCTTCTTCCTCTTCTACTCCTTCTCCTCCTCCTCTTCCTCCTCCTCCTCCTCCTACTCCTTGTCCTCCTCCTTCCTCTCTCGCACAGAGTGAGGGAAGGAGGTCAAAAGCGAGAGGAAGATCTTTAGAAGAGGCAATTAAGGAAGGCATAAAGATGTCTCTTTCTCTGAAGGTCGATAAGAAAGAGCAAAATAGAGAGAAATAATGAACTTTCGAGACCAGGCAGAGAGAGAGAGAGAGAGAGAGAGAGAGAGAGAGAGAGAGAGATTTAATCTCAGCTACTCGACTTGGGGCAAAATATAAGAGGGTGATTAACACAGTCCATATTTGCCGTCCAGATTTTACTTAAAAATTATTCTTCCGCGCCTTTGCTTTTGTTCTCTTTCCCTTTAATCTCTACTCGCACAAGACTGTGTAAGACTCCACATGTGAGTACGAGTACTCATTCATGTGCAAGGCTTTCTTTACATTGTGCATTCATGCATGTGGGAAACTAGATTATACTCATATGTATAATCACATATACGTAAGGTTGTACTATACATAGTTCCACGTTGGCCGAATGCATTTCGCGCTCGGCTACCAATCCGGTGGTCGGCTACCAATCCGGTGGTCCGAAGTTCGATTCTCGGCTCGGCCAACGCGGAACCAGAGGAATTTATTTCTGGTGATAGAAATTCATTTCTCGATACAATGGTTCGGATCCCACAATAAGCTGTAGGTCCCGTTGCTAGGTAACCAACTGGTTCCTAGTCACGTGAAAATATCTAATCCTTCAGGCCAGTCCTAGGAGAGCTGTTAATCAGCTCAGTGGTCTGGTAAAACTAAGCTATACTTAACTTTTTGTATGTACTATACATGATTGCTGGACTTACACCTTTGTAAAGTTACATACATGCAAAATGCAAGATTCATATATGCGTAATGTTGTAAATGTACGAGCAAAACTCATACATGCGTAAGGCTATATACATGCATGAAATCACCTCCATTTGTCAGGCTATATATATGTGAACAAGACTCTTACACGAGTAAGGTTGTTTAGACACATGCTAGCATTCACATAGGGTATGGGTACAACTGTGACCACAAATAAATGTACTCATATAATAAATGTACTTATATATGTGTAACTCTATTTTGACACATAAAAAAATATATATAAAGATATTCAGAAAAATGAATACTAGTCATATATGATAATTTAAAAATGAATACTAGTCATATGATACTTTCTAAGACATAAAGATCAATCCTTCTAAAAAAAATCAATACTTGAAAAGGACTTGGAAAGGTAAAAGAAAGTGAATAATAAAAATGTGTAAAAATACATCTAACGATAATAAAAACTAGGCGTGATCCGACCTCCAGCTTACTCGGGGCGCGTGCTAAAATCTACAGCCAAATAGAGGGTTGCTTCATCAATGAATATTGAAATAAAATACGCAATATTTTATTCGACATAATTTTTCTGCAATGTTTAACATGCATATTATTTATTTTTTACATTTTCACTCTAATAAATAAATCATAAATATCTTATTCTAAAATTCCTGCATCTTTAACTCATCGTGAAACACCTTTTTCAGAACTTTTTAGCCTTTCCCATAGGGTTTTTTTTACCCCCCCAAACAAGAACAACAAGAACAAGAACAAAAACAATAACAACAAAGTAGTTTGTAAGCTTACTCCCCGAGTAAGCGAAAAAACTGCAGACATAAAACGCGAACACGAAACACTGCAAATACACCGATAGATCTAAACACATCTTTCGTATTGTTAATAAACAATTCCGTCCCCGGCTCCCCTTTAACCAATAAACAAAATGTCATTGAACTGCGAGTTCGCCGGGAAAAAATTACAGAAATTCATAAACCTGTAATATTGGGGGCTCGGCCAACGTTTAATTTATTCAGAATACTGTAATGGTTCTCGTGACAAAAGTGTGGAGAGAGAGAGAGAGAGAGAGAGGAGCGAGAGAGAGAGAGAGAGAAGAGAGAGAGAGAGAGAGAGAATGCTGCCCAATTCTACGTTCCGGATCCCAAAATATATGGGTTTCATCAAAGCTGTCGTTTACATGATGAACTCTTGATGTATTCTTAATAAGTTTTTCCTCTTTTTATATATATATCTTTAATTTCATGTATATAAATGTCATCACTACAGCGGACACCGAACTTTTCATTCTTTCTCCTTTCGTGGGGCGTATAGTATATAGCTACATAATCTAACTATGCACACACATACATACAGCAGATATGATATAATATATATATATACTATATATATATATATATAATATATATATATAGATAATATATACCTACACACACACACACCACACCACATATATATATATATATATATATATTATATATATATATATAAATATATATATACATATATATATATGAATAACTTGATCACGAAGTATATAAAACGTGATGCTATGTATAAATAATGGTTTTTTGCCACGAAGGAGAAAATGAAAAAGCAAGATAGCCAAGTACTTTCGGTCCGAAAGTACTTGGCTATCTCGCTTTTTCATTTTTCCTTCGTGGCAAAAAACCTTTATATATATATATATATATATATATATACTACTTGTCAAGATGAAAGTCTATGTATGATAACCGCGTATGAATTATCGACTATTCATACCAAATTTATATATATTTATGTACAAGCAAACAGGAAACTTTCAATACGAGATCGGAACGTGTCAATGTAAATGTATGTTCAATAAAAGGAATCAAGGTAGATATTAAAGCATATCAATCATGTTCGAATATACATTAAAACCTGGTCCCCTCCCAAAAAAAGTCCAGTAATTGAACTACAAGACATAACTCTCATTTCTTTATGGACGAAGTGAGAGAGAGAGAGAGAGAGAGAGAGAGACGAGAGAGGAAGGGAGAAGAGAGAGGAGAGAGGAGAGAGAAGGTGGATGGGGACGTGGGGGGGGGGGGGGGGGGGGAATGAGAGAAAGGCCTTATCGGTCCCTAGGTGCCAAACAATGACGCCCAGTTATCGATCCCTTGGTACTCCTTTTTTTTTATCCCTTTCTCTCTGCCATTCTCCAAAAGATTATAAAGACACCGGAGGAGATTTACGTCGCCTTTATGTAAAATTCATCGGCGACATCGGCGACTTTTGGCTCTAGAGAGGCTAATTTGGATTGCCCTGGTGGGGGGGGGAGGCTGGCGATTTCCCGCGGAGCGCGCGGGTCTATTAGCCTCGCTGTTCACCTTCATTAATCACAGCATAATTTATGAATCGGTATTCATAATAGCTGACTGGGCCAACTCGTTCAGAACAGGGGGGGAAACACGCTGATGTCACCTCTTTGGAGCATCCATTAATTCAAGATCCTAACATCATCATAAATCACTGCAAATGTTTATAATTGCCAATTAAATTCACCAAAAGTATTTTCATTGGATGCCGAATCATTAAATAAAAAATTACATACCAACGTATAATGAGCCCGAAAGTCTCTCTGCTGTTTCCTATTTACGCAAGTGATTCATCTTTACGTAAGTGTTTTAGTGAGCCTCAGTATTTTATGTAAAACACATTTGTTTTACATAAATGCATTATACATAAAATACGCTTAATTATGCCACATTCCTTCAGAGATAAGTCAATCCCCAGTCATTTTCTTCGCCAGCACTGGGCTAAATAATCTCATGATCGCTCACTTTAACAGCTACTGCTTACGGTATCAGGTTTCAAATGCACTTCTAAATGCGTAACAACTTCCTGTAGTGGTTTTTCCTAACTGCGTGTTAATATTTTCTTTCCCACTATTGGCGTCGAAAGACGATGGAGTGCATTTGTAACGGAAGGCAGCATCATCCTTACATTTTCTTAGTCTATAACAAAATTAACATTTCTAAATCGACTATGGACGTTTATTGTCGTTTTTAGTTAATACTGTAATAAATCACTCAGCATTCACTGGTAAGGACCCTTCGGCGGTTCTATACGCTATCTGTTGGTTAATTTGGTGCCTGTAAGAAAAAATCTCCTGTTCATGTTTAACCAGTCTACGCATCCTTGAATCAGCGACTCATATATTAAATATGCTATTGTTGGAATAGCAGCTGGATCAATATGGGTAATCTCAACTTAGTTGTAAATGACCGTAAGCGAAGCCGGAATAGATGAAATGTTCTTTATTGATAGTATTATGATTATTATTATTATTATTTTGTGGCTCATTATCAGGCGAGGAATTATTTTACATGCTTACTAGTCTGCATAGCTAAGTATACATATATATATCATATATATATAATATATATATATATATATATATATATATATAATATATATATATCTGAATATAATTTTACTTCGTGGGATACGTGCTTATAAGAAGGAGAGGATATGTATTTTTTCTCCCCACCGGCAGTATAATTCGTTTTATCAATTTGCGATACTCAGTTTCGAATATGGTCTCCAATTCGGTTACCGCGTCATAACATGTTATTCTCAATTACACCTCAAAAATGAGCAACTCAGCACCATATAACAAATATGCAGCTGACTGTTTATTAATTAATGTTACTTAATTTCATTGGCAAAGCTAAATAATCTAAACCAAATAATGAAACCATACAGAGATACGTGGGTATACGTGCTTATAAGAAGGAGAGGATTATGTATTTTTTCTCCACCGGCAGTATAATTCGTTTTATCATTTGCAACTTAGCGACTACTCAGTTCGAATATGGTCTCCAATTCGGTTACCGCGTCATAACATGTATTCTCAATTACACCTCAAATGATGCAACTCAGCACCATATTAATGCAGTGGACTGTTGAATAAATGTTACTTATTTTCATTGGCAAAGCTAAATAATCTAAACCAAATAATGAAACCATACAGGGAAATCGTTCGAGATATATACTGCAGATATTCATAATAAACCAAGATGAATAACTATTTAATAAATGTGTGGATCAGGTAACGCCCCAACCAACAAGCATGCCCAGGTCAAGTTTACGATTTTATCGGATACTTAAATGAATGGTAAATCAGGAAGTAAGTCTATAACTGACAGCTGGATCTGCGGAGCAGTCGCCCAGGGAAATACTTATAATCCAAAGGCTTTCTTCACTTGAGCAACTAGGTAACTGTAATCTAATTTCATAAAGTGGGAAGTTGAAATTAATGTTAGGAAATGAAAAACACTGAGATCCACGCGTTGAATGCAAATACAAAATGGTTATGATTGAGGTATAGCCACTAAAATGTTAATGCATATAATCCTGATAAACAACCAACTGTATTCTACCACAAAAAGGCAGAGTTAGTTGAAAAATGACCAAATTTGCAAACTTGAGTCTCCTTCTGATAAACCTGAATACCAGCAGTTAATTAGCATGAGTGCTTCTGTCAGAAAGATATAATTTTGTTTTATACCCCAATATCGTGAAAAATACAAATTATCAAGTTAGATCGTGTCGTAATCATTTAGCATTTCAACGGAGATTATTGATAAAATCTAAATATACATATCACATGCATACAGTATCCGGCATTCATAAACTGATGAAGCGCCCACACTTATGAGTTCACTTATGTGTTCGAAACTGCAGAGCAGATAATCATTGCAAGAAATGATAATTACCCCTAGTAATTTCAGTGATACGAATATTATAAATAATAATTATTAATTAACATGCTGCATGTAAAACTATTATCACATATATATTGGTCTGGTCACAGTAAACAGCCAAAGGTAATTAACACAGTGAATGAAACTGACTTTATTACCAACAATGATATCTCATTATGACTGGGCCATTACGTTCGCTATGCCATTAAGAAGTGAGCTATGAAAGGCATTCGAGTCTTGAAACACTTTCCAAAAGTATAATTTACCATCGATGCATATAAGAACGTAAGCATAAATAAAATATAAACCCTGCAGTTGCGGAGGAACAAATTTCCACAATAACCGGATCGAGTCCCAACCACAATGTTTTGAATCGCCTGCTACAACGAACAAACTCGTATATGAATAGACAGTTTGTTTGTTTGTATGGTGTTTTTACGTTGCATGGAACCAGCGGTTATTCAGCAACGGGACCAACGGCTGCAAGTGACTTTCGAACCACGTCGAGAGTGAACTTCTATCACCAGAAATACACATCTCTCACTCCTCAATGGAATGGCCGAGAATCGCTCGCGACCACCCAGGTGGGACGCCAACACCATACCAAACCCGCCACTGAGGCGCTATGAATAGACAGTGAACAAATAAACGCAAAATAAGTTACGCTTGCACCCTGGTCAGCCTATTCTGAGTGAAGATCCATTCTTACTGCCTTTACCAGAAACTGGGAATTTGTTCAATCATCCTTATTAGTCGAGTGTCTCATGCACTGCCTGCCTCATTGAAGAGCAGCAAGTAAATAACAATTCTATTTAGCCTCATACGATATATCCGAGTGAATTCAAACATAAGCTACATCACATTATAACTGTCAGCTAGACTAAAATAGCAGAAAAAAAAAAAAACATCACAAGACAGGACAGAACAGAGAGAGAGAGAAGAGAGAGACGAGAGAGAGAGAGAGAGAGTAGAGAGAGAGGAGAGAGAGAGAGAATACATTACCAATTCATCAAAAACATATGCGTGTTCTTGTTGCAATTATATTTCACTGCTACTGGACGTTTTAAATCACGGCAAAGATAATTGCTTTTTATTTCCAATCATCATTGTCGATTAATCAAATGAATTTTTAAAATTGGTCGGCTCATGAAAGGAAACGAATTCCAATAAAATTCATTATATTTTGTCGGAGAAATTTTTGTCAATGTTGTAGTTTCATCAACGTTATTGGATTTTTTTTTTTACTCTTCGATAAAACGGCTGTTGTCTTACTCAACGGTCGCATAGCATTCATTCCTAAAAGTACGTATATTATTTTTTTTCCCTGTACCCTCTTGTTATGAGAGAGAGAGAGAGAGAGAGAGAGAGAGAGGAGAGAGAGAGAGAGAGAGAGAGAGAGTCTGTGACAATATCTGAAAGGTATAGTTTTTTTAGTAAATTTTTTGCACAAGTGCTAATCATTTCTACGTTTAAATATTGCTTGTTTAAATACTTCTGATATGAGCCTATTTTCTGAACATTAAACTTTACATTTTTTGTAATATTTCTTTAACCTTTCCTCAACGAAGTTAATTACCTCAATCACTGAAGTTACACTTAGTAACTATATGTTTCTAAAGATGTCAAGTTATCATTAGCATCCAGAGATGTAAAGTTAAAACATCTTTCCCGATGCGGAAATACGTAAGTTTTCTTCACGCATCCACTAGGGAGATATAGTTCCTAACGAGACGCGCTGTATAACTGCAAGAAACAAATTGCATTCTTCAAGCGGGACCAGCAAGCACCAAAGTTTCAGTAAAGACTGTTAAGGTACACGTTCTGAAAGCAAGGGAGGCTGCCTGCAACGTGATACTAATTATATCTCTTGACTTTAATGTGTTTATGCCATTGTTTCTTTATAATAAGATTAGCTCCTCGCAACCCTACTGAATGGACTTTTTAATTCTTTTTCAGCGTAAGAAATACTCTTCATACTTGTGCGAAATTTATTTCATTTACAACTGAATGATAAACTTCAGAATTCTGAATTTGACCTTTTTGTTTCATGGATCCATTTTCTAAATGTATACATAATCCACGGATATTTACTTATAAATAGTGATTTACTAAGTTGCATAAACATCCAAATGAAAAGTACAAGACGTATAATAATTAATGATTCTTTAGAGCCTTTTCCACATACAGTGTGAAATGTCAGGCGCAAACTACAACTTGTAGAGAAAAGCGCAGCTTCTGTTGAATTAACAGAATCATCCCTGTTAACGGGATGGGCAGAGTTCGGAAGTCCTCACAAGACCCATCAATCCAGCTCACTGAATCTGACTAAGAAATTTAGGCCTAAGGCCAAGCACTGGGACCTATGAGGCCATTCAGCGCTGAAATGGAAACAGACAGTAAAAGGGTTGATAGGTGTAATAGGAGGAAAACCTCACAGTTGCACTATGAAGCAATTGTTAAGAGAGAGTGGACAGTAAGATGGAAGAAAGAGAATATGAAAGGCGGTACAGCAAAAGGAACGAAAGGGGGTTGCAAAGAACGTTAAGTGATGCCTACAGCGCACCGCATGGGGTGCACTGACGGCACTACCCCCTACGGGAAAGCCAGGTTACTGCCTACCGCTATTACAGGCAGCTTTGGGCATGGGCTCTTGCTGCCGTAACCTAAGCTCAATATATACCAACCGGCCAACTGAGAGAGAGAGAGAGAGAGAGAGAGAGAGAGAGAGAGAGAGAGAGGGGTGTCTTGTTTCGTGTTGAATTAAATCTAAGACCTATTACCTACAGTTATGAAACCCACACCCTGCATATATTTTCAAGAAAGAAATGAGGGCTAATTTCGTCTTTAATCCGAAAGTCCGAGCCGGTGTCATTTTCCGCCCGTTCCGACAATGAAGCCGCACTTTACGACATTTCGGATTTCCCTCGGCGATGTTCGGGAGAATAAAAATGCCAGTTGCTTCAGCCCCGTATTCAAGGCATTTTCAGTCTCGTCTTTCAAGATTTATTTTCTTTCTCTCTCTTTTTTTTCTATGTCCTCCTTCGCTCCTCTCGTGCCTATATTCACGCATTTTTCTTTGGTAATTCTCTGTCGCCCAAGACATTTTCTTTAATATCTACGCTCTCTTTCAGTATCTAAGGCAATTTCTTGAATTTCTTGACACGTCCGTCGTCATTCTTAATGCATAAGGCAACCTTTACACTGCTTCTTTCCTTTATTACCTTCATTTTGAACTTCATTTTCCTTCTTCATCTAGGGGGCTTTTCTTTTTTACTTATCTTTTCCTTCCTTCCTGCATGGGAACAGGGAAAAGTCGAATGATGTAGTTGAAAATATCTTGCAATAATGGATTAATATATGAACTACTTATTGTCCATCGACTTTATTTGAATATATATATATATATATATATATATATATAATATATATATATATATATATATATATATATATCACACACACACACACACACACACACACATATATATATATATATATATATATATACTATATAATATTATACTATATATATATATATAATAAATATATATATATATATATCCTTAGGTCCCAGAGTCTGCCCCTAGTCACATCTATCGACAACTGAATGACCGATGTCGATATACGAGAGTCAAAGCGCGACTGTGACTAACGTATAAATAAATGCATTCTGTGAACAGTAAAACGTAATCTTGTGTTTTCATAGTCATTTAATCAAGAAGAAAACTGTGTCATTTTTTCCGGTGAAATGTAATTTTGCTTTTCCATGGTCATGTTATCAAGGAAAATGTATAATTTTCTCTATCGAGGACATGTGACAAATTTGACCTTTGTGTGTGTGTGTGTGTGTTATGCACACAAACCCCCACGCACGAGCTACATAAATGACTTAATTTCGTACAACAAGGCAAGAGAAAAAAGTAATCAAGACTGACCAGTATATCATGCTGAACCTGATTACGAGCAAAGGTGGAGAGGAACACATAATATCTAAAGAGCTGCTTCACGACGTCCTCTTTAACTCTGTACAAGATACCAGTAATTCTAGCAGTCCCGGAGGGAGCGTTGTGGGGTTTTGCCTATTACTAATTTTAAGCACTCTCTCTCTCTCTCTCTCTCTCTCTCTCTTCTCTCTCTCTTTCTGTTCCTCGTGGGGGAATTGTGAGCACTTTCTGCTCGCTCACAACGAAGGAAGTTGGAACGCGTATTCGATCACCATACCGGGTAGAGAATGGAACAATGTGGACAAGTTCCTTAGAAATTCCCCTACGCCTACGACTCTGTTGACCTAATCAATGAATTAAGTTTATGGTTGTTAGTCGACTACTGTGGGGCACGTTTTGGGTGGAGAAAAGGAGAGAGATGACAGAGTGAGAGGCGACAAAAAAAATAATGAGCCAGAGGTCATTGATCTGCCAACAAGTACATCATCATATTAAAATCGTTGAAGTTTTCGACTTCTCTCTCTTTCTCTCCATTTTCTTAGAGAAAATATACCGACACATAACAGTTTGTCACTAATGAATACATACGGCCTGTGTGCATATCATCAGTGAGAATTAAGAATATCTGATGTATGCTAATTAAGCAACAGGAAAATGCGTTGTTGAACATGGGAGTATGAGTGAAATGAATGAATATATATCATAGGACAAAATGAGTTACTGTTATTTTCGTTGCGTCTTTTCTTATCACTTAAGTTCCATCGCCTTCAGTCTGGTTCTACAGTAGAGTTAAAATTTAAAACACCACATTTTCATATTACAAAGTTTAGGACCAATACCACTTAAATCGCTGTAGTTTCCTTATTGTTAGCATTATTTAGTATCACTGCTGATAATAATGACAATAGTAGTATATCATAATTATTAGATTTTTCGGTTCCACAGATCCAAAATGTTTCTTGCTGAAAAGGATCATTACCTAGCTAGCACTTCGGAACTTGGCAATAGTAGTACTACCTAACCTTTCAAGGGGTATTTTAATTATTCCTTCGTCCATTTATTTAGATTCACTGTTATGAAACTAAATGTCGCAGTGTCTGCTAACCTAGTCTGATAATTTAGCACTGCGACTCCGATAACACTGGCGAAGGTATTAGTTGGAAAGGGTTCGAGGGTCCGGCACACTCCTGGGACCCCTGTATACTCAGACCCTTAAGCGTCACCCACCATACCCACACCCCCCCCTCAGCCGCTACCCCATATTATGACGTTTACTTCTGCTCGAGCTGAGTTCTCAGATTATTTCGTTACACTCAGCGGCAATGCGCTGACTTAATGCACTTACAGGATTAAGACATTTCTCCCCGTTATCGGAACACACAGCGAGGGATAATGCGGAATCCGTCCCGTCGAGAGAGAGAGAGAGAGAGAGAGAGTGTAAATCATGGCAGGCAAAATAAATTGCATAATTATCTTACTACACAAGATTCCAACGCATATTCATAGATAGATTTGCATCATTACAGCCGGCTCTCAGCAGATCGCTTTCGAAAGAATGATGACACACCCATTCCGGGTGTCACTGCCGGAACAATGCGCCAATTACAATGGAAAAAAAAGAAGAAAATAAATAAATAAAAAGAAGGAAGTCATCTGACGCCAGTAGGCCATGCAGTAACAGGCTCTTGGGAGTCTTTAAGGGAGTAACCGGAAACAGCCATTATTACCACCACTTTATGAGGGAGGTAAATTGAAGCTGCAATCGTTTCATTATCTCTGTCTTTTTAATGGCACCTTTGTTGAGATGACTTGTTATTGCGTGGTTTATAAATGGCAGCTAAGCAGATATTACTGTTTAAAAAAGTGGCATTTTCCACGACGCGTTCATAAAGAGGGTCGCGAAATCTTGCCTCACTTGCACTACTCTCATCTTATTGTGTGTATGTGTTTTCTTCTGCTTCTTTTTAACTTCGTACTATTTCATTTACAGTGGATGAAATTTTGCTTTATCTACAGAAGCTGTAAATGATACTTCTTTAACCATGGCTTCAATTACTGTTATCAAACACGGACTGTTCAATTCAGATTATATTCTTAAAATAAATTTCAAGTCGACATCTCCAGGAAATGTTGTCTATTCCATGAACATTTTATAAAGCTTATTTAAATAACACTAGCCAGATTAAATTCCTTCTAGACTGTCAGAAAACCTCTCCCTATTTTCTCTTAATAGAAGATCGACCTTAACATTAATTTCCAAAAAAATTAATGATAAAATAATCTATATGTATAAAAAATAAACGGTAATGTTATGTACCCGGCAATTTTCCAACCAAACAGACGAAAATTATAATGTCTTGCTCACCCGGCTGTCGGGTGTCCACAGATGGAAAAATCTCATGTTTACCCAGCTGCCGGTCAAATAATCAAACCGAAATGAAAATGAACGATCCCATGACGCAGCCAAAAACAGTTCATACCACAGGAGAGTATCATGATTTACTCCATTACATGAAAGCATTCGGTAAGCCATGAATCAGAGCGGATAATTTTCTCTTTTTGTTAATTCCTAATTAATCTCTGTTACATGACAGCCATCCCATTGCAACGGGAAAGATTTTTTTAGTGATACCGCAGTGTGAGCACTGGTTGTGGAACTGTTTACGGAACGGCAAAATTTTCATACTGCAGGTAAACAACACAACACTGAGACTGTTTACAAAGGAAATTATCTCCGGCTCATACAATTTCAGCTAAGCACCATAAACATTCCTACCATTATGGCGATATTGCCTCTATAATAATAATAATAATAATAATAATAATAATAATAATAAATAATAATAGTTATAATAATTATAATAATGATGATAATAATAATAATAATACCCACAACTCCTTATAATACTATTTTTTGAAGAAGAGATTTGATTAAAATGAAACATGCTTTCTATGTAAAATAGATTTACTTTGGGATAAGGAATACATGTTAAATTATCATAATATATCTCATAGATAGGTTCTGGTAAATATGTACATCAATTTATTTAATCTCTATCTGTATGCAAGCAAATAATAATATATCATTATATATATATATATATATATATATATGTATATATATATATATATATATATCAGCTAAGTACCATTAGCATTCCTGCCATTATGGCGATATTGTATCTATCGTAATAATAATAATAATAATAATAATAATAATAATAATAATAATAATAATAATAATAATAATAACCCACAACCTTCTTCTAATACTGTTTTGAAAAACCTGTTAAATTATCACAATAAATCTCATAAATTAGGTTTCTAGTAAACAGTTTACAATAAAAGTTTATTTATTCTTTATCTTTATGTAAGCAAATAATAATACACACACACACACACACACACATATATATATATATATATATATATATATATATATATATATATATATATATATATATATATAAATATATATATATATATATATATTATATATATATATATATATATATATAGAGAGAGAGAGGAGAATAGAGAGACGAGAGAGAGAGAGAGGTTCACAGTGCTATTTCGATGTCAAACTGACACATATTATGTACGTCAGTCAAATTGTCTGGTATGAGGATCAATCAGTACGGCAACCATAGCAAGTATGGCCTAGACCACTGACCATGTCAGACAGAATTGCCATTTGTAC